>NW_005187954.1:118376-125456 GCF_000239375.1 Pundamilia nyererei
GACTTGATGAATTTAAGAATCTTATGATTTAATAAAGAAATTTGCAGACTTGCACAGAGATGGTAAAATTATGATGACTGATAATGGAGATGAAGACAACAGACGACGAGGACAGAGAGGAACAGGGGTTTAAATGCACCGAGGAGACAGTCAGAGGGAACTCGGGACAACTGGAGACATTTAAGGATGCAGGGACTGACAGAGACGGGGAAGAAGTCTCATCATGATGAGTAAAGTTTATCTTGCCTGACTGGGCAGCTCTCTGGGTGCTCAGCACCCCCAAAGCTCTGATCCTAGAATCGCCCCTGGTGGGAACTAGTGCGTTAGCGCAGTTAGCTCGTTAACGTGTTGACGCCGTCCAGCCCTATGGAGGACCACAAGAGCCAGGCGCACCGAAATAAAGAAATTCTGTACTTAATTAATGAATTGTAGAATAAAATCTGTATTTGTAAATTCATTTTTGAATTCCAATTTAATAAACTGGTTTTTAAAATGCTTTTTAAGTCTTCATTTCAAAAAACATTTTCGAATTGCACTTTAATAAACTGCACACACTCTAACAACATAACAATATAATAATATAACAATATAAAGACAGAAAAAGCAGAAGGATAGAAATAAAGTCAGGAATGGGGCAATGGTAATATTTTCTGTATACAAGGGGAAAAAACTGTACAGCGTTTGTAGTTCTCTTATAGTATTGCACATTTTTCACGGACCTGTTACAAAAGTCTGTTGTGAGTATGTTGCACATTAGTCAGTGAATCGATCGTACATTCAAAATGAGGTTAAGTAGTGCAGTGTTTATTTTAAGTGTTCTGTGTTTTTGTTTGCCATCAGTCTGACTGTGGCATATTCAGTGTTGTGTTATCAGGGGTTCTTCCAAAAGTCCAGTATTCATTCCTTGGTTCTGTCCGTGTTGAGGATGAGGTGAAGAAGCTTCTGTGATGAAAAGAAACTCAAAGAAGTCCAGACGCTTTTCTCTACATCCAGACAGATGGAGCACAGAAACTGATCTTCAGATCGCAGATTGCTGGCAGCAGACATGTCTGCACTCTGAGGGAGAAAGAAAAGAAACATTTGATTCAAGATTCACTTTAAATTTCATTTTTACAAAGAGAGAAACAAGCGTCAGTAGTCTGAGGAGCTTGTGTTCACTGATCCAGTCTCTACACCATGTGGACACAACTTCTGCAAAACCTGCATCAGTCAGCACTGGGACATGAATCAGAGCTGTCAGTGTCCCATGTGTAAAGAGACTTTCTACACTCGACCTCAGCTGAGGGTCAACACCTTCATCTCTGAGATGGTTGCTCAGTTCAGACGTGAAGCTCAGCAGAAAGCCAGCAGCAGCAGCTCAGATCAACAAGCTGCCAAACCAGGAGAAGTTCCCTGTGGACTTTTTGGTCGACTCCTTTGCTGTCTTTTACTTACTTACTTACTTAATTAATTAATTAAGAACTAATTTGTGCTGTATGTGTGTGTGCGTGCGAGCGTGCGTGCTGTCATTCACTTGCACCTGTGTTTTTCCCTCTGAAGAACTGGTAACCAGTGTGAAACGTCAGGGATGCTCGATCAGACCAGTGAGAGCAAACAAACCCAGCCCTCCCAGCTTATGGTTTAATCTTTATTGGGGGAGAAAACTTTTTAAGCCCTAATTTTGACAGGGAGTAGAGAGTCTTTGAAGCCTTTTCTGGATCCTCAGAGGGGATGAAGGAGGCAGAGGAGGAAGCAGAGATCGGTCTGTGTTTCATTGTAAGATAGAGACCTGGATCATTCTGGGAATGACAGCCGACTTTGGCCCATCGGTGGAAGAGAGACGGCAGGGAGAAGGACAGTGTTTCATCGATAACAGCTCCAACACCTACAGTGTATATAATATATACATCAAAGTATATTTGCTATACTTAATGTATATAACATCATGTTCTTCTGTCCCCTTCACAGTGCAGCAGCGTGTCAGGATAGATTTCACTGCGTGTTGTATTTGTATAACTGTGCATGTGACAAATAAAGAAACTTGACTCTAATCAGCACAAACGAGGCTCTGACACATGGATTGTTTTTATAGTTTATGTAGAAGGATCAACCCCAAAATGTGAAAACAAGACCATCAACAGGCAAGACAGAGCTGACAATGTTACTGATGTCTGTCTGTAAATAAAGGGTGAGTGGAAACTCAAACTGGGGTTGGGAAACTTGCTGTGATCACTAACAGCTGCACGAGTTCTGGAGTCACAAATAAAACAAAAAGTATAAAAAAGGTTTAGCAAGCTCAGCATTACAGAGATAAGGGATTAGGTGGGAACACTTTCAATGCAAACCCAGGATGAGAGCACGAGGTGAGGCAGAGGAGGAGCAGGGAAGTGATGAAGAAGGACCAAAAGGATTCTTCTGTATCTTTGGGTTTGCAGCAATAAGCAGGTGGATTTTTTAACCTCCTAAGTCCCGAACTCTTTCATGGCATGCTTTTTTAATTTTTCTTTGCTATTTGGGTTGATTGGGACCATGTAAAAACAAAGAATTACCAACTAATTTTTTTTTTACCTAATTTTTGTTTTTTGAGAAAAATGAGATCCACATACGAGGACATTTGTTTCAAATTTTGATAGAACAGTGGCAGCATAATGTCCTCGTAAGTGGATATCAGGCCCTTGTAGAGAAAAATTTAGTATTTTGGTCTAGACGTCCCAAAATGGGATGTCCACATATGTGGATGCCAGGTCCTAGGAGGTTAATGTTTCTAACTGTTAATTGTTTGCACAGTTTCCATGCTGTTATTTTTTAGCTTTGGGGCCGTTTTATAATGGTTTTGTCTGAGGTATTTAAGCTTCTATTTGTTTATCCAGAATATTGTTTAGCTTCTCAACAACACATTTAATTTGCTCTAAAATGTTTACAGTGGTTTGATTCTATATGAGCTCGTTCCAGTTCTTTCAGTCAGTCTGTTGCTTCTCGCCTGATCATTTTCCCTTTTCCTCATAAATCCCAAGGGTGGGGCCCGTGGGTCCATGTTAGAGTCTGGACACATTTCCAACCTGAAAAGAAGAAATGACATTCAGTTACCTTTGTGTGCAGCAGAAATGCCTGTCTTGGTAGATAGAACGGGCAACACTTCACTATTACAAATTTCACCTGTGGTGAGCAGTGGCAAGTCACTTCAGTCGAGCTCGTGGAACACAGTTTGTTGCTGTAGACACACAAACCACTGCCTAGGCTCTTACCAGATAGGGCAGATTCTCTGTCAGCTCGGTAGCATGCTAGTCCGGTTAGCTGGATAGCCGAGTCTGCAATGTCCGCATTGAAGCTAAATCAGAATATTGCTGTTAAGACATAAGACACTGTTAATTATTGTATTTTAAAACTTAGACTCCTCCAGTCAGGACTCGCTGAGAGAGCATGGTTCTCTAATTACCTCAGTAACAGGTCTCATTGCATTAAATCTAATGGTCCATGTTCTGAATTTGTTACAGTGCACAGGGCTTTGTATTAGGTCCACTTCTTTTTATCATTTACATTAACAATCTCTGACTAAATGTCTCAGATGCAAGCTTGTGTTTCTATGCTGATGACACAGTTATTGACAGCTGTGGTTCAATTCTTGTCCAAGCCATTGATTTCTTCCAGAAAGTATTTTTTACTCTCCAACACTCATTACTTCAGCTTAAACTTGATCTCAATGCAGACAAAACAAAGCTGTTGATTGAGTCAGTAATCACTCTTGAAGGTAATAAAATAGAGTTGGTTCACACGTATAAATATCTGTTTATCTTGATTTATGGCTCACTCACCTTCAAACCACATGTAAAGTTAACACTGAGTTTTATTTTCAAAATAAGTCGTGTTTTGCTTTGAATACAAAGAAGTGGCTTGTCGCTGACACAGTTTTACCTGGATTATGAAAATATTCTATACATGAATGATTCTGCTAAATGTCTTTGAGTGGTTGATACCATGCTTCTCTGGGGTCCTGGGACTCGGTCCACTCTAGCCCGCGGGCTCATCACTACAGTCCACTGTGCTTTCTGTGGCTTCCATGGCTGCTGGGTGACCCCCTGTCATGGCTCCTGACACCCACTATCATATAGTTACATGGAGAAACCTTTCAATACAAATGTGTTCACGCACACAGGTGTGGATACAGGTGTACACACAGACACACTATCTTCCTTGGCTGCTGCCTCAAAGCATATCCTGCATTGTTGGTCTTGTGTGCTGCTCAGTAACATTCAAGATTTGTTATTTACTGTTACTTATAGGTTGTTGCCGAGTCTGCAATAGGTTGTTGTACTATAGGTACTATAGGTTGTTGCTGTTGTCTCTCTAATGTGAAAAAAAGAACAAAGAAGAAGAAACCTGTGAGTGTTTCCAGCTGTTTGTAGCTGTGTGAGAATAAAAGCTGCACAGCTGTTTGTGCAGCCTCACACATCAACACACAACAGTTCAGCTCCAAGTCAGAGAAACGCTGAAAACAGGATGAAGAGCTGCTGGTTACACAGCAGAGGACATGATGGAGGATCAACCTCACTGATGTCTGTTGGTCTGTACTTGACAATAGACAAATAATAATAATAAGAAACAAGACACCAGAGAACAAGACGATCATTCAAAAATAAACCAAAACATAAGAATTCAAAAATGCTGTGTCGAACCCAGAACCGTGACATTTATTTATACAGCACGAAATCACAACAACAGTCGCCTCAAGGCGCTTCATATTGTACAGTAGATTGTACAATAATGGATACAGAGAAAAACCCAACAATTATCTGGTTGGGTCCACAGCTGCACATTCCCTGTCAAGATAAAAGACGCACACCAGATAAGAAGTTGCAACACGTGCTCGCATACATAAAAGAGGTACTGTTTTTGTCCGCTAGAGTGGGATTTTCACGGCACATTCTGCACCACATCTCTGTGCGTTCATCATTTGTTTGAAGCCAGCTCACCTCCTGCAACCACTTTTCCGAGAATACGCGCTTCTTTTGCGGTTCGGACTTCTTCTGACATTTCTTTGGAGGTGGAGGAACACCAAAGTAATTGCTTAACCCTGGAGAACCCACAGGGTCGGATCTGACCCCGTGGGTTCTCCAGGGTTAAAGGAGCTTGCTTCCTCGACATCTTCAAGAGTTCTAAATAAATGTCTGTCCTCGTCCAGAAAATCTTATGTACGCAAACGTGCATTGCAACTTCTTATCTGGTGCACGAGCATATGTATTCCTAGCTATGGGACAGTGGGAGGAGAAGTCAGGTTACAACAAATATGAACAACTATGAACTGATGTGGAGCAGTCCAGTGGAAGAGTTTGAAGAAGAAGTTAAAGACCAGTGAAGTCTTTACCAGCAGTGAAAAATCATCATCTGCAGCTTAAACACTAACAGCCTCCGCAGCTCAGAAGGCATGCTCAGTGGTGACATCATCATACTCTCCGGTCAATCCCTGACCTCCTCCATCACGCTGGGTCATCTCCATGGAGACGGCTGGTTTGTTCCTCCTGCTCGAGCAGATGGACAGCAGCAGACCGGTGGAGATGCAGTACGGACAGAAGACCACTAGATGGCAGAAGAGTCTGAGCTCAGAGGGATGAGGAGCTGAAGGACGAGGAAGCAGAGAGGAGGAGTCAGGAGTATAAAATCTTCTGCTTCTAAACATTGCTTTTGTTTCAGTGCACACACAGCTGGACACAATTTGCCACACACTTTGAATTGTGTGTCATTGTTGCTGCAGAGTACTGTAGTTTGTGTTTAACAGACACTGTAATCACACATGAATTATTTCATGCTTACACAAAAATAACCTATCAAACCTGTGGATGTGGGGGTTCCACTGTTACTGTGGACCATCAGAGTTTTAGATCAGAGAAAAAAGAAACTCCCATCATGGATCAGGCACAGTCTCAGCAGGAGAGGAACCTGAGTGCAGTAGATACTACTGTGACTGGTGCAGATATCAGTGTGTATTGATCAGCTGAAGAGAGCACAGTGGTGCAGTGGTCAGCACTGTCCCCTCACAGCAAGGACGTTGATTTTAGCCCCAGCTGGGTGATTTCTGTCTAGTATGTTCTCTCTGTGGGTTCTCCAGTTTCCTCCCACAGTCTGAAGACATAAAATCAGCAAGACATGACCTGCTGATTTTAAATTAGCTGTGGGTGTGAAGCAGATATGAGTGGGACCTGTAGTCCAAACACTTTGAGTGGTCAATAAGACTAGAAAATCTCTGTGTTCACTGCATGAACTCAAACAGGCTTTAAGACACTAACAGGTGGACTGTGCTCTGGGTCCAGACCCATTGACTGTTCCATACAGACTCGGACCTGCAACCAAAACAGATTCAAAAACTGAGAGGACACTTCTGTTTTAACTGGTACAGCTTTTTGTTCTTTACAGTAGTGGCTCAGCATCCCATGTGATACTACTCGGCCAATCAGCTCTGTGCATTCCAGGTGGTAAACACTGTGCAGTGCTGACAGCTGACAAGACAGTAGAAAGAAAAAGAAAGCGACACATGTAGAATAAAGACAGGGAGATGCAGATAATTGTGCTGGAGAAATCTGAGAAAAAGAGAAAAACAGGGACAGAGAGAGAAAAAGGAGCAAAAAAGAAAAGTGGACACTGAAAATAAAGCATTTGGTAAATGCTGAACTTCTGAGAGAGACACAGACTTGACAAGACACAGAGGAGGCAGGACAACCTACAATGAATTAAATATGAACTATAAACAAGAACCTGAATAATTGAAAAAGCCTGAGGGTGAAACACACTAAACAAGCAGCGAAACAAACAGGATGCCAGGAACAAAGGAATAAACACTGATGAGAAATCAGAAAACTAAAGACTAATGAAAACTACTACTAATAATAATAGTACTTCCGGCGCCCCCTGTGTGCGGCAGCCTGTTACAGCAGCTCTGCTCATTCTGAGTTTCTTTCTTTCTTATCTTTTTCTTCTCGTAATTTTTTATAACTAACGTATTACTCCTCCTTGAATCGCTACCTTATCGTGGTGGAGGGGTTTGTGTGTCCCAGGGATCCCAGGGGCTATGTTGTCTGGGGGCTTTTGCCCCCTGGTAGGGTCTCCCAT
>NW_005187954.1:125476-126885 GCF_000239375.1 Pundamilia nyererei
CCCCCCCCCTCATCAGTAATGGTATGTACTTGGGCGAGACTTAGCCAGCTCTCTGTTCCCTGTGTACCTCCTTATCTCTGTCCCTCATTATTAGTTTTCCCCCAGTTTTATGTTAAGTTCTGCCCTCGCCTTTGTTTTTGTGCACTGTAAATAAACTCAGTCGCAGCTCCGCTGCTGTCTACAACATGGGTCCTCATTCACTCCACCACACGACTGCTGCCCCAGACGTGACAATCAGCATGCAACATAGAGCAAACAATGCAGTAGTCCTCGGTGTTCCCTAAAACACATTCATTTTTATTTGCTGTTGTTCAAACATTATGTCTTTAATTAATTTTAAAAAACTGATTTTCATTTAATTTGTAACAAATTAAATATATTTTTCACAAAGTGCAGCTTTGATTAAAAAAATGATAATGCTGTTTAAAAAGCACTATTTAAATTGGAAGTACATACTAGGGTGCAAGCTATCTCCATTCACTCCAGCACAACTGCTTACGTAGTGGCTAACACCCCACTGACGTCTCCAAAAGCAAGGTAGTTTTCTGCAAACTGTGAGATTTATCATATTTACAATGTAAACTCTTAATCATAGTCAACAATAAATGAAATCATTTGTACAAGTACTTTTAACAGTAAAACTCCGCAACTGCTGGAATCCTGTTGCTTATTGTGTCGCAGAGTCTGCAACTGCCACTCCAGGGTGTCTTCATGCCCTCTCATCCTCAAGAAATTCCTAGTTGAAAAAGCAATTCATAATGAAATGAGAAATGTTTTTTCAAACAATAATACCTCAGTATCATACATACCTCCAGTTGTGAAGAATTCTCCTGTCATAAAAACATTAATTCCCCCTGGGGTCTAGAAATGTTGACAATCTAATGAAAATAAATAAATTAGAAAGTAAAATGTTTTTGCCAATGAAAACCAATTTAATAATAACACATTCATCAAGAAACTGCTTCACAACAAATTTTGCTAATTAATAACTAAATGAACACATACCACAAGAATCCAGTGTGAACCAAAGTTCACAGGGCACAACCACATGTCTTCAACTGGGAACTTTATCTGTGGGACTGGAAGTTTAGAATAACTTTGATTTACTTAGGTACCATGCGTCTCAGGGTGTTTACAAATATAGTTACACTTCTGGTCCTAAGGCCAAAAAACAGCCACGCCCTAAATATGTTGTATATTAATATTTTTTCCACTTTTAATGAGTCACTCTTTTAAAACTACTTCTGCCTAAGTATTAATTATATATTTGGGGGTTTTAACCCTATTGCCAGTCTTGGCAGCCGGGGGTCAGTCCGCCAGGGCCTCCGCTCCTGGCCGCCACCCGACACACAATGCACCCGACCCCTATGGCGCCTCCTGCGGGTGGTGGGCCTGCGGGAGGATGGGCC
>NW_005187954.1:164350-168792 GCF_000239375.1 Pundamilia nyererei
CACACACACACACACACACACACACACACACACACACACACACACACACACACACACACAGTAAGTGTGTTTGTGTTCTTGTTGGAGTCTCACTGATTGTTTTCACTTCCATCTCCTCACCTGCAGAAACAGTTGGTGCAGACAGCAGCAGCACACACACACCTGAAACAGGAGGACTCATTATTGAAGAAAACCTGTTCTCATCAATGCATATGATAAAAATTGGTCTAAACTTTCTGTATTTTAGCACTTTAAACAATACATTGAAAATGAACTGGCTTAAATATTTACAAAAATATCCCAGCTCCATTTGGAATGTTATTCCCCTCTATCTGATATCTAAACCAGGTGGTATTAACTTTTTCTTAATATGCAGTTATGACATTGATAAAATACCGATTAAGATTTCTGCTTTTCATCGCCGGGCCTTTATGTCATGGAGTCTCATCCTTAAACATAATTTCTCTCCCCCAGGTATTGTAAATGGAACTATAATGACGCTTCATATAGACGCAAATCCCTCTTGATGGAATACTGGTTTCTTAATAATATTACACATGTGGCTCAGTGATTTAATGAAGATGGTAAACTCCTCTCATACGAAGGGTTTCTATCAAACTTTAACCTCCCTGTCCCGCCTAGGGATTATGCTAAAGGTTTTGGAGCCATATCATCAGTGTGCTGTTCTAGTCACGTCCCAATCCAAACCCTCAGCAGTTGTCTTTATTATCACTATCAGAAAAGGCTGCAGGCAAAATATGCTTCTTTAACAATTCCAGAAATAACAATAAACCTTGTGTTTTAATAAGGAGCACATGAATATATGAAATATAAATAACTGCAACTTGAATCTTTACTGAAGTTCAGTATTTGACACAGAGCTCAAGCTGTAATATATAATAATAATCTAATAATAACTATAATATTGGCCATATTATATTTACATTACCAAAGTGAGATGACTTTAGTCTCATGAACAACATCAGCTAATTGTTATTTACTAACTAATCTTAAATGACTGTTCAGCACAGAAATGAAGCCCAACAATCATGTTTTACAGTCCCGTGGTCTCAGCCTCAGATACTCAACTAATCAAAGTGATGTCATGACAAAAATGAATGCTATATAAACAAACAAACAGATGAGAAAAAGAATTTTCTCCTTCATTTCTGTCAAACAATGCTGTATCAAAATCAGCGGTCCCCAACCCCCGGGCCTCGGACCGGTACCGGTCCGTGAGTCGTTTGGTACCGGGCCGCGAGAGTTGAGGCTCAGGTGTGAAATGTATGGTGTTCAGGGTTTTTATCGGTTTTCAGCGTTATTTTGTTATCGTTTTTATTGTTAAATCGGTTTCCCTGGGTCTTTTCATGTGTGTTATGAATAACTCTTCTTTTTTTCGGTACCGGTACTAGTTTTATTTTGTATTTATCCACGACACCTTAAAGGCCGGTCCGTGAAAATATTGTCGGGCATAAACCGGTCTGTGGCGCAAAAAAGGTTGGGGACTGCAAAATGTTAGCGCATAGTATCACTATGAACCTGAGCAGCATGACTAATTTAACGGCCCCCCGCTTCCGGCCTTTTGTCATCAAAGGGTATGGCCTACATAGATCACAAAAACCACATCCTTTGATGTATGCTGCCCCTGAATTGGGAAACATTTAGTGAGTGAATATTGTAAATGGCCTGCATTTGTATAGCGCTTTTCTAGTCCATAGGACCCCAAAGCGCTTCACACTACGTTCAGTCATTCACACACACATTCACACACTGGTGATGGCAGCTACATTGTAGCCACAGCCACCCTGGGGCGCACTGACAGAGGCGAGGCTGCCGGACACTGGCGCCACCGGGCCCTCTGACCACCCGACCACCTGACCACGTAGGCAAACGTGGTCTTGCCCAAGGATATTAGGCATGCAGAAGAAGTTATCTATAAGTTTCTTATTAAATTGGCCAAAAAGATAAGCTACACAAACACACCGCTGTGTGTTGGAACAAGAACAGGATGTGGTATTCTACCACAGAGAGAGCGAACACCAAGATTAATAAAGTATTCTCATTCAAAGCTTTTTCACTTTGGCATTATGGGGTATTGTGCTTAAAATTAAAACTAACTTAAAATAACTCACCGAGGAAGAGCCGACGTACAGGTACAGTCTTCATAGTGTGTGGAGGTCAACTGAATATCTGCAGTCCGACAAGCAGAGACACACCTTCGGCACTTCCTGTTGTCACATTCAGTGTCACTGCTCTACACTTCACTCTGCTGTTGTGTGCACGAGCTTTCAAAGATTCTTACTCTGCTCTCTAACCTGTCCCTGTCAGCATACCATCACCCCTCGGACTCCAACAAGGGCTGATTGCACTGATTCAGGTTATTATGAAGAAGTAGGTCCACCATTATATGAAAATAAGCCAGTAAACATATTGGAATCAAAGATCTACTGAGGACTCTGCAGTTACAACTAGTCACACATTACTAATCCATGCTTGAGGACAGTAGAGATATAAGGTTTGTAGAGTTTAGCTCTACTTTTCAGTGATAACTGCTCTATGATTGGATGAAGACCTTTCTGACCTATGGCTGATCTCAGGGTGTTTTCACATATAAACTGAGCCCTGAACCTTTTTCCACAGAAAGCGCTGAAATAGAGAGCTGTTTGAGCCCATGTGTAATTGAAGCAGCTAGTCCAGAAAATACACCTGACCTAAACCTAAACAGAGCATTTTCTGCAGACGTTGTCCATTAACCCCTTTAGACCAGCTTCTTGTCATTGTCCACAGCTGATGAGAGAAAACAGAAATGAAGAGTTAAAGTAGGTCTGTATCTATACCAACCATCTGAAATTCTGGCTTTACACAAATTACTGCATTCTGATCATCTCTAACAAAGCTAGAGCCTGTTCCAGCTACCACAGGCTACCACACCTATTAACCAATTAACCTGAGAGGAAGCCAGAGTACCCAGAGAGATGAAACCCCTGAAAACATGCAGACTCCACACAGAAAGGCTCCGGCGAAGTGGTGGGATTGAACTCAGGACCTTCTTGATTAAGGCAATGCTGCAATAGTGCTAATCACCACCGTGTCAACTACATATTGATGATTGCCTTCTGTTCTATACTATGATATGTACACATGGTTTATTATTATATGCAGAACATCCTCACCCTGCTGAGCCTCTCTGGGCCCTGGTTTCCAGTCCGAAAGAGGAGTGACGGACTAAGAGCGGGTGTCATGGTCCTGGGTCCGTGAACCAGTGTTTATGTATTTGGACAGCTTGAACCTGGTTTAAGTTTTAGCTGAGCTGTTTTCTACTTGTGATATATTTTTGGTTTCTAGTCTTTAGGTTTCTGTTACTGTGTCTCACATGTGTGCCATGTCTCACATTTAGTCACCCTTGTCTTCATGATACTTTATCTCCTGTGTCTCCTTCTGTCTCTCTAGTCGGCTGTGTTCCCCTGTCTGTTTTTCCCTTGATCCCAGTGTCAAACCTGTGTGTCTTAGTCTGCATCACACTGTGTATTTTATGTTTTATTTTGACAGTCACATGTCCTCTGTTAAGTGTGTTGAGTTTTCCTTCTTCCCATTTCAATATGTTTGATTAGTTCCAGCCATGTTCCCCTCTGTCTCCCATCATAAATATTACATATTTGGATTTTGCTTCAGTGAATAAAAGGTGCCTCCTTTAGTTACCCTTTTGTGCTCTGTAATTTTAGTTTTAGTAGTAGTTTTAAATAGTTGTACAAAACATGCCAGATGCAGGGGCTGCATTTTTAGGTAAATAATTGTATATAACTTTATTGTTTACAAAATGTGTTTATATGTTTTTAAAATGTGCAATTCATATTTGCATTTGTGTGATCTTTTAGATCAATTGTGTTAATAGAGTATGTCAAAAAACATAGTTTTCAGTGTGGGATAGTAAGTAAATTCAGACATGTTTTGGACCCCTGAGGGTTAACCCAACAAATCATAAAAAATTAGGTTTAAATTCTTGCTGAAAAATGTATTCATGGAAGTGCAAATGTCTGACATTTTGAGTAAATTTAATCAACAATTTGATTATTTCTCATTTTACAAAAGAGCACAACTAAAGTTAGACTTATGTCTAACTGTGACACTTCTTCGCATATGACCAGATCCTCATCACTGTTCTTATTGTGATATAAGAACAAAGATATAGAGATATAGATGCTACAGGGGAACTAGGCTTAACCTTGCATGCAGTGATGTGATCATCTTCATTTTCTCTAGAAAGATATCATTTTATCAAATTAACATGACAGAGGAGATAAAAATATACTGTATTTTGGATTTTTTTCACTAGCTCTCGTGGCCAGAGTTTATTTGTTACGGTCCTGGGTGACCCAGTGTTTTGTGTATTATTGTTATTGTCATTTTGTTTTCATATTTTAATTTATATTTAATTGTGTTGT
>NW_005187954.1:169043-170488 GCF_000239375.1 Pundamilia nyererei
CGTTTTGCATTTTGAATAATTTTAAAAAGTTTAAATTTGTTCAGTATTGAACAGCAGAAATGAGGTTTTCTTTTCGGAAGAATGTAAAAGGGAAAAAAACAGCGGCTGACAGCGCTGTAAACAACAGTAGACTGGTGCGTAACAAGCAAGCGAATAATGAAGAAAGGGAAACTGTTCTTGAAGTACAGGGAGAGAGAGAGAGCTGTGCATCGTGGTGGAAGCAAAACAGTAAAAGTCAGAGTGAATTCATGACGATGTTTATGTGAAGCATTTGGATCTTCTTTTGCTGCTGGTTCGGTCAATATTATTTGGAGAGAGATCAAACTAACAGCTTTAGAATCGGCTCATAAAGGGCGTGAACACAAAGCGCCGACCCGCCGACACATCAGAATCAGCGAGCTGTCGGCTTTCAGCCCCGACTGTGAGAAAGGTGACATCTAACTGATTCTGATCCGCGGGTCACGCTGTGTGTTTAAGTCTATGTGCAGAATCCGTGTACCTGCTCTCATTTACTGTCTTAGCTGTTTGGTGGTTCTTGAAATTTTGTGAGATGTCACCAGAGATTCTGGCATTTCGGGCAAAATAAATTTATATTAAAAAAATTGATTCAGGATTTTAATGAATCGATTTTACGTTATCCAAGCCAGAATCGATTTTAATCGATGAATCGATTATAAAAACCGTACGGTTACGTTGTAACCTTGGTTCTCTTAGTGAGAGACTATCTCTCCACACCGTTACATATTCCATATGTACGGGGTAACTCTGTAAGACACCCCGCGAGGAGACAGTGCAACCGAACCGCCGAGAGTGAAGACCAAAGAGCCATATACAAGACACAGATGCACACACCACCCCGGTCAGGGCCAAGCCAGACACGAAGGCCGAGCCAGGGGGTGGAGGCAGCAGTCTGCAGATGCTAGACCGGCCTGAACCGGTCCTGCAGGATGCAAGTGATCGGCCGCTCAAGGGCAGCCCAGGAACCGCGAGGTATATAGCCAGGGAACGCAGCACACCAAGCCGCCAAGTAACAGCCCGCTGGTCGCATAGGGCTACGACACGCGGGCAATGGCAGACAGAGAGCCAGCACTACAGCTGGAGAACGCTTACTCGCCACAGCGAGGTCCGACTGGCGTGTACGCCGGCAAAGCGGGCAACCACAGGTGAAGCTTGGAATGTGACCCGCCCATTCTCAAAGCTGAAGCCACCCCGAGCTGTCGACAGGCAGGGTGGGGGGGGGGGCTGGCAGCCTAGCCTGCGTAAGCAGAGGGCTGAGCAAGGCAACGACCCAACGGTCCCACCCGTCACCACGTACAGGTCCGCAGACAGTGGAGCCTCAAGAGTGAACTCGCAAAGAGACACTCGAGGGCAGACACAAAGCCCCAGCTACTGGGCGTCCCCGTGCTGGCCATGTAAGTCCGTGACACACAGGCAAAGCACCAACC
>NW_005187955.1:0-10630 GCF_000239375.1 Pundamilia nyererei
TACCTCTGGTGCAAATTACTGACCTCTGTCATCATTTTAAGTGGGGGAACTTGCACAATCGGTGGCTGACTAAATACTTTTTTGCCCCACTTTAAATGTCTCACAAGGAAATGGACATGACAAAGTTTGCAGTTAGTGTGCTACATGATGGCGTTGAGGACGAGGAAGAAACTAACAAGGCTGTTACATCAGCACACTGCCAGTTGAAAATAAAAGTTGAAAATTCTGAAAGCTATCGACACACTTAAGTCAGAGTTTTCCGGCAGACTGGACCGTGTGCTTTCCGCTGTGCGAGAAGACATACAGGGATGCGTTGAGAGAGTGACACAAGTGGAGAATCGCAGTTAAAAAGCTGGAAAAGGAGGCAGAGACGCTCCGTTCAAAGGTCAATGACCTAGAGAACAAGTCGCAGATCCAACTTGAGATTGATCAACCTACCTGAAGGAGCAGAACGAAGAGATGCATGCGCTTTCATGGAGAGCTGGCTCTCCAAAACACTCTAAGGAGCCCACTGGATGTTGAAAGATGTCACAGTCTTCCCTCAAATAATTCCTAGGTGCCTCAGCCTGTCATTATGAAGTTTTTAAACTTCAGAGACTAAGGCTACTTTCACATTGCAGGCAAAATCGCATCAAGTCCGACTTTTCTGACCCTATGCAACCCATATCCAATCATGCTATGACAGTGTGAACAGTACAAATCCGATATTTTCAAATCCGATCTGGGTCACTTTCGTATGTGGTGCTGAATCCGATACATATCTGATGTTTTAGAAAGCGACTGCTGTTTGAATAGTCATGTCGCATTAAATCCGTCTTTTACGTCACTGACACAAGACAGACGCCAATTATCAGTTCCAGAGAAGCGCCCAATAAGACATTGCGAATGCTTCCTGGCCATCCCATGTAGATGTTGGTGAAACTGTTTGGAAGACAACGTTGGAGAACCATGAACATTTTATTTGTACTGTATAATCTGCAGATTCTGACAGAAATCTGCAGCTATCCTTTGAAGCACCGCTCCTCTAAAACAGCAATAAGGATAATTATTTGGCCGTATGTAAATACCAAAATAACTATAACTTAAAGCAAAATTGGGAAACGTAAAGTCCGAAACAAGTCTTTATATTAACGGCCAACAATCCTGTTTGGTCTGGGTCTAAACAGAGCGTGTTGTGTGTGACATCTTCTTTTGCGCATGCGGGCCGCTTTGAGGGTTCACACTAGAGCGCGTTTGCTCTTTCTTTTTCTTCTCTCCTTTTTAAAAAAAATTCACTATTATTACTATTTTACCTTCCCTAATGATCTAATGATCAATTTTGACGTTTAAAGCGTTTAGATCGATCAGTTGTTTACATCACTCAACACAAGCAGAACTGCATCACTGCAGCAGAAGACACATCGTCCACACTCAGAGTCTCTGTATAGTGACTGGTCTCATGATCTAAACAGGCAAATGTTCAGCATTCAAACTACAGGTGAAGAACAGTCAAACCAGATGTTTCCCCGTTATGTCGAGATCAGCTAGTCAAGTACACACCTACACAGCATGTCAACAAACCGTGAAAACCACACAAAAATGAATGATTGCTGGTAACTTTTTCTATACATTAATATGTACGAAGGGTATGTTGTGATTTACCTCCAGAATTACAGTGGTCCCTCGCTATAACGCGGTTCACCTTTCACCTCGCTGTTTCACGGATTTTTTAGTGCAAGTTTGCGGCGTAGCCCTCGCAGCTCCTGCTGGTTGATTAATAGGCTGGTGTGAAAAATTGCTGCCAGGTTTCTTGAAATGAGAGCTGCTCCATCCAAAGTGGGATGGATGCCGCTTGTGCTAACAAGACCAGGTTTCCCCCATAATGTTTCACAATTATCTATAAAGCCCAAATCGTTTTTAGGACATGTCCATTCTGGTCCGATGGGGTAGAAGCTTTTTAATAAAGTTCATTTTTAACATAAATTGCAATGCATGCTCTGAATAGAGTTGATACACTCCTTGTTAGAAGGATATGAGCACTAACCCCACAGTGTGAAGGGTAAACTAAGAGGCATAGAGTTGAGTGTTGAAGGTAAATTGCTCCACACTTATAGAACACTGCTTCAGATAGATAGAGGCTGCCTTGGCTTTGTGTGGGGTATAACATGGTGTTCCAGTCAAAAATAATTTAAACTTGTGATTTGTCAGTTAAATTGGAAATAACATGTCTGGTAACAACTGTAAGGTAGGAAGGAGTTTTCTCACACAGGAGAAGATCCCTGACTTGAGGTCAAAGACCGTTGCCATGCAGAAGGACCACGAGGAGAACAAATCAGGGAGCACCGAGTCTAAAACAGGGAATCTGCACATCAATAGCCAATTACAAATGTTTCCTGTTTTCATGTGTCTGATATATATTTTGAATTATGAACTGTACTTCACTTCTCTGTGAGCAGACGACCTGACATAGAGAAGACCAACAGCTGTGCAAGCCGAATCTGCAACTGCCGCATGATAAAATGGCGTGAACTGCTAGATTGTCTCCCGAACTTCTTTCAGTAAAAAAGACCACCACAAGTCTGACATTGTTTTAGTTACACACTGATTCAGTATTAATTTTAGTTACCTCCAACTGACATAACTCGTGTAATTACTGCAGACATGAATTATAATTTCAATGAATTTATGTTTAACCCTAGCCAGCAGTTTTACATTGTCCCCCCCCCCCCCCCCTTTTTCTTTTTACAGCTTATAGTGTTCTGTGTCCTTATTGGCTGCAGACCACTGTCAATCAATTTCCTCCATGCCGTGTCCCCTGTACAGCTCAGAATGCGTTCAGCCTGTCAAATTTACATAAATCTTCGATCGCTAGCAGTGTGACCCTGAAGTGCTGTACTTTATGTTTGTAAGTTTTCTCGCCAAGATACACAACAGTGTCAACTAAACATCATCACCTACAGGTGCCTTTGGTTTCAAACTATAATACTGGACTTATTTTTCTGCAAAGATTTGAACTTTGAGTGTTTAAAATAGAGAGAAAAGTGTGAAAATGTTCATGCCTGTCTGAGAAAAGTGTATAAAGCATGCAGTGAGGGGGTTTTACAGTCTCAAAACATCTATAATAATTGTAAAAAAATAAAATTGGCTACTTTGCAGATTTTACCTATCGTGGGTTATTTTTAGAACATAACTCCAGCGATAAACGAGGGCCACTGTACTGCAACTATAATTATAATTATACCATATCAGCTTTATTTATAAAGCACTTTAACATAAAACCAGGGTTCACAAAGTGCTGTACATATACAAAAAGCATAAGCAAAGTAAAATAAAATAAGATACAATAAGATAAAATAAATAAATGAATAAATAAGATAAAACATGTTAAAACAAACTGAGTTAACCCCTTAAAGAGGGCAAAAGGCTTCAGCAAATAAAAATGTGTTAAGAAGAGTTTTAAACTGAATGAAGTGTCTCAGCTTGGTGCTTATTCCATGCCCCGGTTTGACGAGCCCCTGGATTTCCAAACTGGAAATAACCAGGACTACTGGCAGATTCTCTTTTCTCCAGACTCTCCAGAGTCTTATTGACTAATTAGGCAGTTCTTGGGATTGGCTCGTTGCTATTTTTGGTTCATGACCGGTTTTGCGGACCTGCCCAGCCCCCTGACTGATTTCACCCAAAAAAGTGCCTAGACCTGGTCCAGTGGATGGCGTTTGTACAGGAGTATGTATGTTTACTTTTTAAACAAAATGCAACAATGAGTCCTGAGCAAATCACAGTTTACAACTGCAAACCTCTGGGGAGAGCTCCTAGACCACATACACTGGTGAGTGTGATCTGTGGCAACCTGAGACCTTCTGGAATGGAGCAATGCAAGTGTGACTCTGCCCAATGTGTTCTACTATGCATGGCTAAAAATAAAATAGTACTGGCCATAACACGGAGGCTCATGAGATTAATTACGTCACTTTGGGGAGTGTGTTTTGGGGGAAGGTGGTGTTCGACTAGACACATCTGCTGCTCGACAGTAGCAACCACACGGCCTTCTTTCTGCATACACACCAACAATAATTCTGTCCCTTTGTCATGTATGGCTATCTGAGCTCTCAGACTGAAGACTGCTCTCATATTCATGGACAGAGTCACTCACACATACACAGACTGTCCAGGCCCTAAAAATAGCTGGTGTTAGCTGTCTGGTGATATGTATGGAGATAAATACCTGCAAATGAGTCTCATGTGTGTTACCAAATATGTGCACAGACACACGCAGTACGTCCCAAAGACATAAACTCTCTTATCCTCCATAAATAGGTCACAAACTGGCACCTCATTTCTCTTCACTCCTCGGTGTCCTTCTCTGCTGTCCCAGATAGAGCAGCCACAATCACTTTCTTCCATCCAGCAAATAGTCCAACTCACCTTGACCAGACAGAGAGGACATCTATGCTGCTGCACAAACATCTCTCACATCTCTATGTAGCTAATATTAAAGACAAACAAAAGCGAGCAAAATGATTTGCAAAAATGTAATTATCCTTTCTCTTTCTCACAGAAGCATTCAACTTAACAACTATGTTCATCTAGCCACTCTATGTTTCGTTTTATTTGTGTATTTTTCACTGCACTTCATGGCATTTACTATTTCATACTTTATTTATGTTTTTCAGTTTTCAGAGGACATGGAGCTCTTTTTAAAAGCATGTGCTGACGAGCAGGGACTACGGGTCATGTGACGTTTGACACTTAATGGACAGATGAAGGCACTGGCTGCTTGTTTGTGTTTTTATGTGTTGTTGGGTTGGGGTTTTTTTCAGTGTACAGAATTCCAGTTAAACTTGTTATAAAATGTTGTTTACTTGTTTCCATGTCCATACTTATAGTAAAAAAATTAAGTGTAAATGTAACAGAATTGTTTATACTTGTAACTTCAAAATAAAAAGCTTACAGTTGCTATTAACATTAATGTATTACCCTGTAATCCATAATATTTTAATACATTTTACGCATTAAACCTCTGGGCTCTATCCTGGCCTTATGTGGCCACTTCACTTCCTTTTTCTTTCTTTTTTTGACCATTTTTGCTGTGTTAATGCAAATGGAATGAAAGGGTCTAGATTGTTTTCAGCTTTTGGCCACTTGAAACCCATTATTATGACATTTTTAAATTCCTTGTTGTTGACAGTGCTAAATCATGCAATTTAGGTAAAATTGCTTTTATTCTAAACTCAGCACATAAAAATTATGGTTGTTGTTGTTGTTGTTTTTTGTTTTTTTTTAATTTTTAACCAAATTACATCATTTACCCATTTTTGGCTGAACAACAAATTTCATGTAATATTTTTAGTTTCAAACAGGGGTGTTTGATGGCTTACTACACTGCAGTGGACCAAAAGAATGACATAGGTTTGATCTTAAGGGTCCAATAGTTTGTGCATGGCATTGCAGCACAAATATGTGTTTGCAAGATAGACTGGGGGAAACAATGACGCATTAAATATTACACAGGCTGCATTGAATTTCTGTTGAGTTTGAGTTTCCCAGTCAAACTTAGCTTTGAAGCACCTGCTAAAAACCGTTTTACTCTTGTAGAGTTCACAACAAGACACCATAGCCAAAATATTAACTCTCAAAAACAAATTCAAAGCTGCAGCACATACAGCAACAAACACTGTTAGTAAATGTGTCTTGGAGTTTATGCAGGTGCAGAAAGTGCTGCTGCTGTAAATAAGCCTAACAGCTTCTAGATCACTTATTTTTCTGGAAAGATGGCAAGAAGGGCATCACTGCTCATTTCTACAATCTCCCAGATCTTGGAATACAAGCCTCTGTCCCATGAAAATCACTTCACAGTAGTAGGAGTCCACTAAAACCTACAAATGAAGAGTGATCCTGGAAGAAATGGGGTGCACACTATAGTGACCTCAACAAGTGCAAGACAGCCTTGTCCCCGATGCTCAGATGAAAAGATAAATAAATAAACCTTTTTATCTGAAAGGTTACTGGTAATATATATAACCTAACTGGCATTTAAAGAGTAAAAAAAAAGAATGTAGATAAAATTTTGGTTTTGATGAAAAGGACTGGAGCTAATTTAAAGAGTCAAGTCGGTAAAAGTAGAAAAATGTTTTAATAAATATACATTTTATAGTATTTTGTGAACATACACAAAAGTGGCCATTTTTGGCAACGAACAAGCTGAGAGAGAGTTTTATATTTTTTGCTCTCCTTGAACAAAAATAATAGAGCACAATAATCAATGTTGTTGTTAATCAATTAGATGTCCCAGACTCTACTATGAATAATATAGCGGTCCCTCGTTTATCGCGGGAGTTACGTTCTAAAAATAACCCGCGGCAGGTGAAATCTGCAAAGTAGCCAACTTTATTTTTTACAATTATTATAGATGTTTTAAAACTGTAAAACTCCCTCACTACATGCTTTACTTTCCTCAGACAGGCACGAACATTTTCACACTTTTCTCTTTTGTTTAAACAGTTCAAACCTTCGTAGAAACAAAAGTCCAGTATTATAGAATGCAAAACGTTTCGTCGGCATTGTTGTGTTTGTTGGGGAGAAAACTTACAATCTTCAAGACAAGCTGAACGCATTCTGAGCTGTACAGCAGCGGTCCCCAACCTTTTTTGCTCCACGGACAGTTTAATGTCAGACAATATTTTCATGGACCGGCCTTTAAGATGTCGCGGATAAATACAACAAAATAAAATGATACGACCAAGACAAAAAATGTGGTATTTTGTAAATATAATAATAAACGTGAATTCACTGTGTAATTGTGTAATTTTATTAGCAGCATCCTCCTGAAATGCGCCAACAACATTGAGAGTAACATCCTCCTCTCTGCTTCTTAATGCTCTCTGGTCGCTACGGTAACGCGTAAATAGTTCTTTCAAAATAGGACACACGACTACAACACGGCAAAAGACCCAGGGAAACCGAATTAACGATAAAACCTCAGAAAACCATACATTTCACACCCGAGCCTCAGCTCTCACGGCCCGGGTGTTGGGGACCGCTGCTGTACAGGAGACATGCCACTAGATTGATTGACAATGGTCTACAGCAATCGGAACGCACAACACAATGTGCTGTAAATTAAAAAATAAAAAATCAGCGTAACAGCGAGTCCGCGAAAGGTAAACCGCGTTATAGTGAGGGACCACCGTACAATAATTTCCAGTAGCACTGCTGATATGGTGAGTTTTGAGGTTGTCTTCAAACAAGTGCATTGTACAAAAAAAAGGTGCTTGAAGGATTGAAAATGTAAAAAGTAATGACTATTTTATATTTATGAAAAAAACTTGATGAGATGATGAGATGATGAGATAACCTTTATTTGTCAGTTGCAGGTCTTTTACCCACAACCGAGATGACAGACCTTACACGGCTGGGTACCTTATACAATACAAACATCACATTGGTTATACTAGGTCAGGCCAGGTAGCGAGAAAAAAACCCTCGAAATGTGTAACACAAAAGGATAATACAGGAATGCACAGATATCAACACACCATAGCACAATAAACACAGACAGCAACGTGGGAAAGAGTTCCAGTGTGTACATCTGATCTGGGACCGCTGCAATCTTCGACTGCGCCTCCAGCTGACCCGATGTCCACATCAGAGGGGAGGTAAGCGTTGGAGGTGGCGTTGGATCCGGCGTAGGGAGGGTGATGCGTCAGTGAGTGCTTATCAGTATATGTATGTGTGTGTGTGTCCATAGTTCAGCTGAGACAGTGTCCTTCGCCCTGCCAGGCTAAGTAAACAGTCTTCCAGCCAACCCAGCCAACCTTGTAGGGAATGGGAAAAACAGACTCAACACAGTCGTTATCAGGGAGTTTTTGTTCGGCTCCAGCCTTGAGCCCACAGCTGGCGCCGAAGGGGTAGCAGCATTATGATGGTGATTTTTCTTTTGCGACAACTCGTGAGAATTTCAAAGCTGTTCTTTAACACTCCGACACTGGTCTCTCAATCTCCCGTTGGAGAGCCGCGAGCTTCCCCATGATGGTATCAAACTTGCTGGTGTTTTCATTCTTGTGCTCAGAGAGCTGATTACTCACGACTGCAGTGAGCTGCTCCACGATGTGATCCAACGTTCGCTCAGAGATGTTATTCTGAGCAGGCCTCTCCTTGATGTAACCCAATGTACGCTCAGAGGTGTTGTTCTGAGTATTCACGGCAGCTGCGTCTCCAAGCTCTTAACCATGCTGCTCTCAATGAGCCCGTTCTGAGAAGTCGCGCCTCGTCCCACCGTTTCAATCCCAGCGGGCAGCTTTGTGGGGGTTTGAACAGCCGGTTCGACTTTCTTAATCCTCCCATAAGCCAGAGCCAAGCCAGCTCCGATCAGCAAGAACCCTGTTACCATGGTTCCGAATAGGTAGATATCCTCAGCGTCCTCGATCGACAGTCCCACCAGGCAAACAATCCTCCATGTCTGCCACCCGTCCATCGTGTATCCGGCAGGGAAAGTCCCTCCAGGGCTCTCGGGTTCTCCCGAGCCCAGATCGTTGAGAAAAGGGTGTCAATAGCATTCAGAGACCAGTTGATCAAATCCATAATTCTCTTTAGGTTTTAGAAACAGACTGTGAGAGAGTGTTCCAGGGAAAGTAATACAAAAACACGAGACTAGACAAGGACATAAGAACTAAGCAGGGAAGATAAGGGAGAGGAGAAAAAGGGCGTCCACCTCCTCCGAGAGCCAAAAGGAAAAGTAGCAAAAAAACCAAAACCAAAACATAAAACATGGACACTTTTGGCAACGAACAAGCTGAAGGGATGGTGATTTTTTTAAACAAACCCAGAGTGTTAAAAAACATTTTAAACCATGTTTATTTCTCATCAGCATCAATAGTAACAAAAACACAATTTAGTTTTCTCTGTCAAAGTCGATTTAACTGAAGTTACGTGTTTCCGGTTACTGTGGAGGTCACAATATGGCGCTCCCCAGTGGCTGCAGCCAGGTGCTCTTGATTGGTGTAGGCTGCTGGGGGATTCCCATGATGCACTGGGTGTTTCTTCTTCACTCACTATGTGTTAACAGACCTCTCTGCATTGAATCATATCTGTTATTAACCTCTGTCTCTCTTCCACAGCATGTCTTTATCATGACTTCCTTCTCTCACCCCAACCGATCGCAGCAGATGGCCCCGCCCCTCCCTGAGCCAGGTTCTGCTGGAGGTTTCTTCCTGTTAAAAGGGAGTTTTTCCTTCCCAATGTCGCCAAAGTGCTGCTCATAGGGGGTCATATGATGGTTGGAGTTTTCTCTACAATTTAAAGCGCCTTGTTCTGATTTGGGGCTGTATAAATAAAACTCAATTGAATCAAATCCATAAGTCATACCTCAAATCACGATGTCCTGGTCATGGAACACGGGAACAGCCATACCCTGTGCAATAAAACACACGTCATGTATGAACATTTTCCATCCACTGTCTGAAATAAATAGTTTGTCATCATGATCCTAGAGTTGACAAATGGATGGTTTATGAACTGGTACTTATATAGCACATTCTACTTAAGTTTGAACATTCATAATGCTTTTTACTACTACTACTCATTTTTTTATCTACACCTTAGCAGTTTTACCTTACATTCTAACATTTACAGGCACACTTAATGCAGTTTGTAAAGTCAGTGAAAGCTTTTGTTTGCTCACCAGTCTATTTCAGTTTGTCATTTGGAGTCAGTTCCCCTCCTGTGTATCATTGCTAATAGTGGAGCCCCTCGCTCAGCCTAGTTGGGTATCCACTTACCCAGCCATACTCTGGAAGTCATGCCAGAAATCACTGCAATCCTTTTTACAGAGACCTGATCACGTGTCCGACAGTCAGTCAGACAGTCAGCCTGGTAGCTGGCTTTCTCAAAGCACATTGTAATTTGGAGAGGCTCCCTTTGTGAAATTTCTCAGCAGGTATTTCAATGGTACTTTTGTGGCAGTCTCACAGGCTGCTTAGAAGGAGAACAAGTGATTAACTCATTAACTCATTAACACAAATGCATGAACAATTGGTGCAATATATTGCACCAATTGTTCATGCATTTGTGTCATCGCGTTCAGGTTATTGTAATTCCCTGTTTACCAGCTTGGATAAATCATCTCTTTCTTGCCTCCAAGCTATACAAAATGCAGTGGCCAGGCTACTAACATGTTCTAGCAAGCGAGCTCACATTACTCCCATCTTATATTCTTTACATTGGCTCCCAATAGATTTTAGAATTTGTTTTAAAATTCTTGTTTTAACAAGTAGAGCACTAAATGGCCCCAGATTATTTATCCAAGCTTCTTATAAAATACACTGCTGCTTGTTGTCTCCGCTCGTTGTTACACAACTGAAGACTAAAGGGGCGGAGCCTTTCAGTCTGTTGCACCAAGGCTGTGGAACAGTTTACCTCCACAGCTACGTTTGGTTGACTCTGTGGAATCCTTTAAAAAGTGTCATGGTCCTGGGTCGTGTGACCCAGTGTGTTATGCTTAACCTATTTTGATGTTTATTGTTTGCTTAGGTTCTTTAAGGTAGTCCAGCCCTTTTGTAATTATGTTACCCTTGCATTACGTCTCCCTTGCCCTTCGTGTGTTTACGTCTGTGTGTCTTGTACTGTCAAGTTCATGCTGTCAGTTATGTCACCT
>NW_005187955.1:11010-13001 GCF_000239375.1 Pundamilia nyererei
TCACTCCCGTCTGTTCACTTGTGTACGCACCTGGGTCCATTACACGCATTCTCCACTCAGTCCGTCACAGCGGACCGTGACAAAAAGCAGTTAAAAACGTTTTTGCTTCAACAGACCTTCTGTGAATCAACACTTTTGAATTGTTTTGAATTTGCATTGTTTACATTGTCTATTTTATTACTTAATGTTTTCTTTATTTTAACCCTTGTGTACAGCGCTTTGTGACTGCCTGTCTACAAAAAGCGCTCAATAAATAACCTCACTTACAATATCACCACCAAAGGAGGAGTGTCATTCATTTCCCTCACATCATATTTACTGATATCACGCAATGCTGAAGAATCTGGGGTCACTTGCCTGACATATAGCAGCTGCATGTTTTTTGTTTTTTTACAAAGGAACAATTGCTGTCACATATTCTGTTTAATAATCTGCTGGAGCCACCTGCACCGTTTCATTCAATCAATATATTTATTTATAAGCACATTTAAAAGCAACACAGGTTGATCAAAGTGTTGTACACAGTAAACAGTAAAAACCTCAGTCACAATTAAAAGCTAGTGAGTAAAGATGGGTTTTAAAGATGTTGAGTGTTGAAGAGACACTAATTTGAAGAGGCAGACTGTTCCAAAGTGCAGCAATCACAAAGGCCCGGTCTCCTCTGGGTTTTAGGAACAATCAGAAGTAACTTATCAGCTGACCTAAGAGTGCTAATTGGAGTATTTTTAGTTAACAGGTTAAGAGGTAAGACAGAGCTAATCCATTTAGAGACTTAAAAACAAGGAATAAAATCTTTAAATCAATTCTATAACATACAGGAAGACAATGCAAACGAGCCAAGACTGGAGAAAGATGGTCGTGTTTACAAGTGCCTGTCAAGAGTCGGGCTGCAGCATCCTGAACACGCTGAAGTCGAGAGAGCAGAGCCTGGCTGATCAGTAATGCTTTGAAACCAGACTGAAATGTGTCATTCATTTCCAGAAAAGCCTGGAGCTGAAGGAAGATCATTTCTTTGAGGATTTGGGGCAGGAAGGGGAGTTCAGAGATTGGTCTAAAATTTGAGAGAGCTGTTGCATGAAGATTTGTTTTGTTGAGAAATGGGTGCACTGTAGCATGCTTAAGATCAGCTGGGATGGTTCGCATTAGAAGGGAGGTTTAATAAATTAGGTCCAATAGTGTCAAAGACTTCTTTGGAAAGGCGAGAGGGGAGAGTGTTGAGGTGACACATAGAGGGCTTAAGATGGGAGACTACTTCACCCAGAGCGCACAGAGCAACTGTGACGGCAGACATGTGGTGTTTGAGAATGCCCCTTGATGCAAGCACGGCTTCTGTGGCGAGTGAACTTTATTTTAACAGTGACAGTACAAACAGCAGTGAGGATGGCATGCAGAACCTAAGAATACCTAAACTGGAAAAACTAAGAAAAATAAACCAGAAACCTTTAAACAGACGCAGGGAGACTCGGGGAAACAACACCGATGAACCAGCAACAAGCATGAGATGACACACACTATAAATACACAAACTGGAACATGAGGGAACGAGGAACAGGTGGCATGACAGCTGGAGCCAATTGGGGACGACGAGACATAGAAGCAAAGCACTAACGTCGTGATGCTGAGATGAAACCTCGCGATGAACTGAAGCTTTCCATCCAACTGGTCGACTCAAGGTTCAAAGCATTGTGATGATTCATTTGCTCTACTGCGCCATCAAGTGAACGATTCAAGTGAAAAAGGCTCTTTAATTATAATGATGTGATGTGTAAACCTCTAAACTGAATAAATAAATTGTTTTCACGGTTATTTATCCCGAATATTGTCTCAGTATGTCTGATACAAAAGAGAAAGTGGAAACTATCAGGACAGAGTTTTGGTATGATTGTGTAACTGTGTAATCATCAGTGTTGGGTAAGTTACTTTAAAATAGTAACTTAGTTACATTACTAGTTACTTCTCTCAAAAGTAACTCAGTTACTTCAAGTTACTCG
>NW_005187955.1:34021-51215 GCF_000239375.1 Pundamilia nyererei
TCGCGCGAACAGGTGTGAAATGTGTGTGTTTAGTTAGTTTGTTTGCTTGTTTTAATCAATTTTAAATCATGCTTTTTATTTGTTCTTGTTTCTAATGTCTCTGTAAAGCACTTTGAATCACCTTGTTGTTGAATTGTGCTATACAAATAAATTTGCCTTGCCTTGCCTTGCCTTAAAGCTCACAAACCTATTTTAACAACCACCAAACAGCTAAAACAGCAAATGAGAGCAGGTGAACGGATTCTGCAAAAAGATGTAAACACAAAGCGTGTGTCGTCACCCCGCGTCCACAGACACACCGTCGGGGCTGAAAGCCGACACCTCACAGATTCTGGTGCTGCAGGTTTCATCACTCTGACCAAAATTCACTGAACCAGCAGCAAAGGAAAATCCAAACTATGCTTAACAAACAAATAGATATCATCATTAATTTACTCTGACTTTGGCTGTTTTGTTTCCACATCGATAAAAATCACACTTCATGCACAGCTCGCTCTCTCTCTCTCTCAGTGTACTTCAAGGACAGTTTCCCATCTCAAATCTCTGTTTTCTGGATTATTTGCTTGCTTATTACGCACCAGTCTACGTACAGCGCTGTCAGCTGCTGTTTTTTGGGGGGGTTTTAAACGACCTCTGACAAGAAAGCCTCATTTCTGCTGTTCAATACAGAAGAAATTTTAACTTTTTAAAATTATGCCAAATTGCATAACGCTTGGCTGTGTCTCTAATAAAGCTTATTTTCTTCAGTTGTTTGATCTACGGCAGAATATTTTAAGGTTATCTGCTATAAAAAGCCAGGCCAGGAAAATCTCCTTCATGTTTTTCTGTGTTTTATTCTCAGTTACTTTGACACTAAGGCTCCTCTGATGAAGTCCTACAAGTGTCAGCTTTGTTTTTATACGTAGATATAAAAATGTGCACATGTACTGATAAATGATAAAAGAATTATGTTTCTGACTGCCTGAGAAAAAATTGAATCGAATCAAATCAGTGATTGAATCAAATTGGGAACTTGTGAATCGGAATCAAATCCATCCATCCATCTTCTTCCGCCTATCCGGTGCAGGGTTGCGGGGGCAGCAGCCTAAGCAGAGAAGCCCAGACCTCCCTGTCCCCAGCCACCTCCTCCAGCTGGCCTGGCCCAGCTGAGAGATATAATCTCTCCAGCGTGTCCTGGGTCTGCCCCGGGGCCTCCTCCAGGCCGCCATCCCTCCCGGATGGCTGAACTCCTCACACTAGCTCACACTAGCTCTCTAAGGGAGAGGCAAGCCACTCTTCGGAGCAAGCTCATTTCTGCCGGTCACTACCCACAGCTCGTGGCCATAGGTGAGGGTAGGGACGTAGATCGACCAGTAAAATGAGAGCTTCGCTTTTACGCTCAACTCTCTCTTCACTACGACGGACTGGTGCAGCGTCCGCATTACTGCAGCCGCAGCACCGTCTGTTGATCTCCCGCTCCCTTCTCCCGTCACTCGTGAACACGACCCTGAGATACTTAAATTCTTCCACTCGGGTCAGGAACTCGTCCCTGACTGGGAGTGGGCACTCCACCCTTTTCCGGCTGAGGACCATGGCCTCAGATTTAGAAGTGCTGATTCTCATTCCCACCGCTTCACATTTGGCTGCGAACCGTTCCAGTGCCAGCTGGAGGCCTTCACCCGATGAAGCCAACAGAACCACAACATCCGCGAAAAGCAGAGATGAGATTCTGAGACCACCCAGGTGAAAGCCTTCCACCACTTGGCCTAGAAATCCTGTCCGTAAAATTTACGAACAGAATCAGTGACAAAGGGCAGCCATGGCGGAGCCCATCACCCAGCAGGAACGAGTCTGACTTGTTGCCGGCAATGCGAACCAAGCTCTTGCAATGGTTTTATAGGGATTGAATAGTCCGTCACAATGGGCTAAACACCCCATACTCCCGGAGCCCCCCCCCACAGGACCCTCAGACGGACACGGTCGAATGCCTTTTACAAGTCCACAAAACACATGGAGCAGTGTCCTGCATGGAGACGGACACTAGAGGCTGAGATTAAGAGATCACGGAGGAAAGTTAGCCAACTGAGAGCCCCAAACGAGAGGTCACCCAGCAGCCACAGAGCAGAGACCAGAGGGGGTTGCAGTAACGTGCCCGCTGGCTCTGCCGGCAGCTAGCTGTACCAGAGAGGACCGGGCCTCAGGCCCAGAGGCCTGAGGGCACCCACCCCCCGGAAGGGGCCCAGCCAGGCCACAGGCGCCAGGCCCCACCAATTGGCCACCAGGAGTGAGCCGGTACATACATGAGCGCCCAGCCCCAGACACCAAGAACCACCAACACACCAACGTCTGAAGGCATCGGCCACTGGCAGGGAGTGTGGTGAGGGGAGATAAGCCTCCATACCTCAGAGAGCCTGAGATGTTCCCAGAGAGGTGGAGTCTAAGACCCGACCTGACATATAGACACAGACGAGCAGGCGCACGCAGACACAAACGTGCATTCCCACCCCCATATACACAAACGAATGCTCGGCACTCACCCTGTAGCTGTTGGCATGATGACATTGTATATAATTTGGATTATTTCTTTATCTTGTCAAGATCCGTGTCATCATTGTAAATTGTTTAAGCTGCACATTACTTTGTTTGTTATTTTATTTACTATTTGACAATTTACTTTAGTCAAAGTTTTGGTGCTTTTATTTTGAAATTCAAGCTTGCTTACAAGTTGCGCTAGTTTCCTCTTTGGGTAGAAAGAAGGAGAAAACACCTGTAAGTGCAGAAAGAATGTTTTTTTAATTATAAGTTATGTTAAGAGGACTTTAACTACACACGGTTAAACGGGTTAAGGAAACCTCAGAAGAACCTCAGAAAACCACTTGCATCTGCCTGTGCTTCCAGGGAATCATACACTCGACGTGGAGACAGACACAAATAGGCACTGTACACACAATCACACTCCCCAAACACACTCTATAGGGGCAAACCATACCCAGACCCAGCAGATGTAACCCTTCTCTCTGGGGTGGAGGAAAGCAGACCGCCTCCTTATCTGCAGTAGCAGGGAGGCCCCGCACCCCAGACCCCAATCTGACGGCCAGCACCTCCTCTCAGCCCCCCAGCCCTGACGGCTAACAGAACGGGGGTGAGTGAGGCTCAGTGTCTAAACGAGTCTCACAGGCCTGAATCCGCGCTTAAAGCCTTTTATGGTTCTTGTTTGATCTGCTGCTCACCACTAACAAGCACAAGCATACGTTTTGGACTTTTCTGTAATTTTGCACATTTATTTGTTACAATTTAATTCCAAAGACTTGTGATGACAGATTTCTTTCTTTGTCACAACAGCTTTTTCTTTATCATGCAGAAAGACAACAAAAATGTTGTATTGAGGTTAAACAAAGTTTAACTTGTTTTGTGGTTTATTCTCAGGTGACGCTGCGTGCTGATAACCCCTGCCGGTACGTAGCGTGGAGGAGGAAAAAGCTCTACCTGCTCTTTGCTAAGCATCGCTACATAGCCAAGATCTTTGCCCTGGTTGTACGCAATGACATAGCAGAAAAGCTGTATTCACTCAGTGACAAGACTTTTGACAGATACGGACACCGCTACGATCTCCGCTTACCATGTTACCCTCACATGCCGGGGACTGAAATAGAAAGGGCTGATGACCATCTGCAAGTGCCGGTGCAGAGCAGGGGGGCTCCGTAAACATACACACATGCACATTCTTCATGCGCTAAATCGCAGTGCGTGGAAGTCAGTGTCAGTCAGGCTGCAGACATGTTTGCAGACAGGTAGACCGTATACCTGAGCACGAAAACAGTCTGTAGTGTTGTTACTCACAGGGCCATAATTTATGGGGCAATGAAACTTTTGAAACTTGCTTCGGATTTTAAATCAAACGATCAAGATCTGTTAGAAGTGCAGAATTTATCTTTAAGGGGTTTAGCAAAATGATTGCATTATATGACTTATACACACTTTTATACAGTTATAGCGGCGCCAAAGAGAATGGACAGTAAAAATGTAGCAGATCTAAAACTCTGGATTTGATCTAAGTGTTGAAGTTTGGAGAGTTAATGCAAAGAGACACAGATGAAGGATGACATCATCAGGCTGCAAAGCCAACAGAAGCCCGTCAGAGAGGAACAACTTTGAGAGTGGCAAATCAACAATCGTGGACATTTTTAAGAAGGATGCACTGGCCAGCTCAGCAGTAACTGAAGGCCTGGACAGCAACTAAAAGGAATAAATTCTTTCTGGGTTTTGGGGGGTTGCTGGGTGCTGGGGTCCTGATCTTTGAGACTTTTCACTCTCATTGTTAAGTGCATTTTGTGACAAACGCACATACTCAGACAAAACACAGAAAACACAAGATTGCTGGTTTGTGTATCCATTTTTTCCTTGTAGGCGCTGCTTGTTTTTTATTGTTTTGTCTTACAGGTGCAGCACTTGGAGACCCATTGTTCTTCTGTCACAGGACAGCAGACGTCTTAAATTCATATGATATTGACGGATTAGATCAATATGTGTTGTCAGTGGTACACTGACTGATGTTGTTCTGTGACAATAAATGATTTTACTGTGTAGATGCCAAACACAAACGTAATCAGTTTTCTAAGCACATGAGTCTGGAGTTCATTTTGTCAGTATGTTAGGAAGTCTAATGTATAAATATATTTTCAGCCTTAATGCCTCTGAAAGTGAAGTTACTGCGGGTTTGTCAACCAAACGCTTCGACAAAGATCCACACACCCAGCAGAGTCATTCAGATGCTGGTGCAGTCTCACTGCTTGTGTTGAAAAAGTTCACATATAAGAGTATTAATAAAGTATGAATAAAAGAGGGTCGTTTTGTGTGATTGGATCCATTGAGGAGAAGAGAAGGATGATCCGAGCAATTCTGACGATTTTGGAGAGAAGAAGCAAATTTTCTTAAGAACTTCTGCTGAAAGTTAACCTTTGATCTGTCGCCCCCTGTCGGAGCCCTTGGGCACTGCTCTCGCCTTGTTCCCCTTTTAGCGTTTTCCTGTCAGCTGTGTGGAATGTGAGACGCACACAGCATCAGAGGCTCCAGCTATCCGGCCGCTTTCCCCTCTCACTGCTGTCCAGAGCTCCTCCGGCTGCTCCTCTGATCGGTAAGTGAAGACTCCTCACTTTTACGGGCTTTTAAGTTGAACCTAAGAAATTCCAGCGCAGCTGCGCGACTGGACCACGTCTATTTCTACATGTGAGCTCTGCGAGTGCTACAGCTGCTGTACAGAAATATTCACTGGCGTCCACATTTACAGTCAGATGTTGATAAAAGAGCTTCTTTACCATGAGCTGTAACGCGTCGTGTAATCTGACTACTGCTGCGTAGACTGTAAGCTGTACTTTCCCACCGGCGTTGAAAAGACAGAAACATGAATTCATTCATGACTGTAAATATGCAGCTGTGTATGTGTGCGAGTCTTCTTCAATGACAAACATGACGGAGCTCAGCTAGACCCAGTGTAGGAGCTCACTGTTGCGTTCACTAATGAATAAAAACCAGAGGGACAGTTTCTGTCGCGAACCTAAACTTAGCATCAGTAGAGTGACTGTATGATTAATGAAGGGCAGCTGGGTTTCAAACAAACCGAATTATAAAATAAACGTGTCAGGGGAGATTTGTGACAGAAGGATAGCAGGAAGGCTCCGAAACCAGTGAAACCAGCTCTGACGTATGGTGTGGACACTGTGGGACCAATTAAAACCACAGGAAGCTGACCTGGAAGTGGCAGTGGGAAGATAAGATTTTTGTTGGGAGGGACCAGAAAGGATAAAATTAGAATTGAGTATAGGACAGCATATATGAATAACAAGCAGAGAACTAGTTTCACTTTAAAGCCGAGTCTGGTCCACCTTTGTTGTCCTGGAGTGAAAACAGATGACAGTTAATTATGCACGTATTTGAAACCATCTACTTTACTCTCAGATGAAATTTCGAGATTTTGTCAGGTCCTGACATCTAAAAGACCCTTCAGTTCATAGAAGTAATAAAAGAATAAAAGCTGTTATTATTATCATGTCTGGTTTTTCCTCCTGGTCATTCCCACAGTTTCAATGGGAAACTAACCTGTAAGAACTGGTTTGGTTCAGTTCGAGATGTTGTCCTCAAATTATTTTTGTAGGGCAAATGTTCACCGGTGTAACTGACATTCTCGTTTGGTTTAATGTTACATTGAACAATGTTTAGTGGATGAATGGGAGCAAAATGAGAAGTGTTTTGTCTACATGGAGGAAAATGTTCTAGCATTCGTCTGCCTGTGAAACGCAGCAAACATCATGGTAAGTATTAACGTGCCATCCTGGAGGAAGGGGACTCGCTATGCTGCTGCCATACGTGACACTGACCCCAGCCAAATGCTAAACCAGTGAAACTACAGTTGGAATATATTTAAAGCCCTTCCTATTTTGGAGCGCGTCTCATTGTTGCCTGCTGTTAATTCCAGTAACACCAAAGCAGCTGAAGTTCATTAACAACCCACTTCACTCCCCAGATCAGTTTAGCAGACTCGATGCTGTACTCTGATTAAAAGTGTTCCTTACATTGTTTGAGAAGTATATTAACATACAAGTACCTTAAAATATTAGAAGCAAAGTACTTGAATAAGTATACTTAGTTACCTTTCGCAGCTGTGTAGTTTGTATGCTTTGAACAACCATCCTCCCACATTCACTTGTGCTCGCCTTACTCCAGTGTCCAAGGTGCCTAGCCAAAGGATGTCCTCCACCCCAGATGGGCCCACCCTCCTGCTCACCACGCTGTCCTCCTTCCCTTCTTCCATCCCGGCCGCCACGTCTGCAGATTCAAATGCCACCTCGTGCCAGGAGTGGGAGCAGACCCACCACCTGCTATTCCATGTGGGAAACCTGTCCCTGCTGTTGGGCCTGGCCATCCCGACTACCTTGGCTCTGCACATGATCATGCTGCGCCTCCTCCTGACAACAGGTCGGTTCACAGCTCGTTCCCGTGATGGGATCCAGAAGCAATGTAGTGGGGAAGATTTAAGGAACATAAAGTTATCACATTCTGAGTAAAAGCTGCCCGTGCGTTAGTAAACTTCTACCAGGACAGGCTTGTTGACAGTTGACTGTAACGCTGGCATTTTAAAGATTTATTGGAAACTGTTCTGCACAAACAGGGGAGACCCTAAAAGGCTGTGACAGTGGGAGATAAAAGCAGGATGGAAAAAGCACTTCCAACATGTTTATCTTTGCTTGGCAAGAGAATGGAGACAGGAAGCAGCAGGACTTATTGAGGCTGTGGTTGTAATGTTGACAGCTCCGTTATTTATGCTGCTATTTTAGAGCAAGTCAAGTTTCAGTCTCTCAGAGAGCGAGTAAAGGAAGAGTGCTGAAATGTGTAAGGCAGCAGTTTTGGTGGTTTTATCATAAGACTGGATGGGTAATCATTATATAACACCGAGTAAGACATTTATTCATGTGTCCAGACGAGCACATTTCTAAATAATTGTCATGTCTAAAATCAAAATATGTGAATGCAATGATTATGAATTTGTGAGCGATACAAAAGTAAAGTTTTGGACAATACTCCCATATATGAGCTTAAAAACAGAGCAGTGTGTGGCTCAGCGTTGTCCCGTAAGTTTCCCATAGAGCGATTTATTTTAAACGTACTACATTTATGGAACAATTAGACTACCTCGCTTGTTTGTCTCACTGCTCAAAGCTTTATTATTGTTTTGCTGGCAAATTCAGATTCTGAAGTTCGAAATGTGCAAAAGATAAGTGAACAGAAGAAATAAACTGGGAGGAAATCATAAATGAATGGTGGGGTGGCTCAAGACTTTTGCACAGTAGTGTACATTAAAGTAATTTCTGATATTACAACCATACCAGATACTTTCTCCAAGATAAGATGAAGTGTTTCCTGTCTCAGCGTGGTGTGTAATCAAGTGCAGTGTGTAAGTCGGGTTGTTCTTGCAGGATGTGGTTTATTCATCGCGTGGGCCACGCTGTTCAGGTGCAACATGGATCTAATGGTTTGGAACGTGGTCTTCCTGGTGATCAACTTCGTGCACCTTTTCTACCTGTTGTATAAACGCAGGCCGGTGAGTTCAGCATCAACATCACTCACATTATACAAGATCATTGCAGGCCGCCCATGTGTGCTCATCAGAGGAGCAGTGGAGCTTCTAGCTAATAAATATGGGTTCAGTTCTGTTTCGTGGTAACAATGCGATTATGTCTGCAGCAGCACTCACCTACACTTTGGAGCAGCAGACAGGAGGAGCAACAAAGTGCGGCTGTAGTTGTTTTTTCATCAGAGAATTAAAGCCTTTCATTCATTAAAGTTCAAAAAACATTTTTATAACTTTTATAAAAAGCATTTTCTCTCGAGTTACTTTGATTGTCTTAATAAGTGACTTGACATAAAGGAATATTTTTATTTCTTTCATCCTTTAATTAACCAGGAAAGTACGATTAGGAATAAAGTTATGTCAGACTCAAGTCAGGAATTAGAGTTTGTCCTTTGGACAGAAGACACGAGCATTTCTCACTTCCCTCATTTGTGCCCCTGAAGTGTTTCTGAAATATATCTGGAGGACAAATTACAGCTGTTCTGGAAACTTGCCAGAGGTGTTTTTGACTTCGGTGCAAACGAGACACGACTCGAGTGTACAAACTGTGGAGGCAACAGAATCATCCTGGTTATTCATGCGCTGGTTCCCTTTTATTAAATGGTCAAACTCTCTGTGTGAGGGTTTTTGAAACACTTTTGTGACTATTTACTCTTTATTCTCTTTATTTGTAGTACAACAGTTTTAAAATGTATCCACACAAAGTAGCTAAACAAACATAGCAAATATGCAGAATGCCCCATTTAAGAACAATATGCATCATGTTGTTGGTTCATTAACTTGTGAATTCATATAATTCATGTATACTTATTATTTTCTATTAGGGCTGCTCAATTAATCGAATTTTAATCACGATTACGATCTGGGCTTTCAACGATCATTAAAAGTGACTGAGCCGATTATTAGCCCCGCCCTCATTTATCCGCGACACCTTAAAGGCCGGTCCGTGGAAATATTGTCGGGCATAAACCGTCCGTGGCGCAAAAAAGGTTGGAGACCGCTGATTAAGAGGACCCGAGGGAAGCTCGGAAAGCTAAGCAGAAGTTATTTGGAGAGTGACTGCCGTTGGTTGAAAAGAGAGGTAAAACAAACTTCAGTGGTGTTGCACACTATTTTACATTATTTTTAAAGTCATTGTTAACCCTTTAAAGCCGTCAGAGCAGCACGCTCCGTTTTGTGTAACTATTGTTAAATCCCTGTAGAACCTGAACCGTGTAAGCTAGCGCAATAATTTGTTTTGCATATGAAACCGGAGGAGTTGTACTTACATCTGATGCCATCAGCTTGTCCTCGGTCACGGTTTCCTTCCACATAAAGCTTTGCAAAAACTGCATAAAAAGCGCTTGCAGGAACAAAAACATAATATTCCAGAAATACGCTTTACCGTTCCTGTCAGCTGTTCGTAACACTTCCCACAGTGAAATGATGCACCTGCTGTTTTCTTTGCAAATTTGCATCATAGGATTGCTTTTTGTTTTTCCTGCAGTATATAAAAATTGCTGTATCTCCAAAATAAAACTATGAAGACACTCAAAATAAATTTCCTGTCGTGGGAAACTATTTTTTGCAACTTTATTGTATTTAAAGTTTTGAGGGATAAACCTCTTAAATTTCTCCAAGTAGAAATATATGTAAACAAAACAAAAGCGATTTTCTATTTCTTTTGTAGTTTATTGCACTTTTTTGCAATTTATGTAATTACTATGGACTTAATGCATACATATTATTACAATATGGGCTATAACAGTTGTATTGATGTATAGCAACTTGAAATGCTCCCACAAGTGGCACTACAGCATGTAAAAAAATAATATAAGCTCTGGCGGACTTGGTTCTATAGTAGGACTTAAAGAGTTAAATAAATATCGTCAAATAATCGTGATCTCAATTTCAGTGAAAATAATCGTGATTATCATTTTTGCCATAATCGAGCAGCCCTATTTTCTATACCATAATTTATAAATGGCTCGTGTCATTATCCCAACTAGGCCTGGGCTACACTGACTGTGGATGAATGCTCAGGTCAGACTAACCGTCTCAAACTGTTGCTGTCAGATTAAGATTGACAGGGAGCTGCGGTCAGTCTACAAGAGGATGTTTGAGCCTCTGCATGTGCAGGAGGCTTTGTTCCAGCGACTCACGGGACAGTTCTGCACCATTCAGACGCTGAAGAAAGGCCAGGCCTACGCTGCTGAGGACAAGACGTCTGTAGACGAACGCCTCAGCATTCTGCTCAAAGGAAAGTATGTGCTGTTTGTTTCCCTAATGAAAGTCACATAGGTCTGACTAATACACACGATTAAGGTTACTATTTTAACACCGTGCTTTTCTGATTTAGTTGGTCAGAATTTTGAATTTCATTTTTTTTGTGTGTGATAGGATGAAAGTTTCATACCGAGGCCACTTTCTGCACAACATCTATACCAACGCATTCATTGACTCTCCAGAGTTCAGGTCCACTGAGATGCACCGAGGAGAGAAGTTTCAGGTAAATTCACTTGCATGGAAGCTCTGACATAAAGGATGGACATCGTTTGCAGGGCCGATTTCCTTCTCTGGCTGTAAAAACATGTCTGACTTTGCAGAACATGAATATTCAATAAAGATTTAAGGAGGTCAAATTTCTTTAAACAGAGCTCTGGAACATCATAAAGTTTCACATGCATGGCAATTCAATGTAGCATATTTTTGAAGTACTAATAATAGTAATAAAATAGTAATAAGTGTATTGATGTCTGTATCTAGGCAACAACTTGATGTCAGGCAGAATAATACTATATATCTATTTTCACAATGAATTGGAGGGTACTAATAATAATAATAATAATACTAAACATGGTCAAATAAATGTTCTTTTGCATTCAGAAATAACAAAAAGCTTTTGAAAGTTGTCATAAAATAAAGCGCTTAATTCAAAAAGTTGTGGAAAGGTATCATTTGACTTTCCCGTCTTCTTTTTTCCTTAACTACACTTCATGTAAGCAGTCTGAACTAATGTTAACTTTAAATCCTCTGAGGTCTCTGAACGTTCCCTTACTCATCTCCTTACAGACTTCTGTTCATCTATAGACGCGCAGAGACGGCACAGTGTCTCAGTCAATCTGTAGATAGACGACGAGAACAATCAGGCCCAAGAAAACCGTGAAACGAAGCATATAAAAATATGTATCCCTACCTGTGGACACCTTAACACTTGTTAATGTGTCTGATTGACAGGTGACCATCATGGCAGAAGAGAACTGCAAGTTCCTGTGTTGGTCGCGAGAGAGACTTACCTATTTCCTGGAGTCAGACACTTTCCTTAATGAGGTTTTCAGGTTCCTCATCGGCAAAGATATCACCAACAAACTGTACTCTCTGAATGATGCCACACTCAGCGACAAGGTGAGTCCCGCTGGTGTCGATTTATTGGAGCATCTCGTTTAATGTAATGTGACAGCTGTAAGAGTGCTCACTGTGCTGACGAGGATGTTGGTCATGGATATGTTCCAGGCTGTGAAGAAAATGGACCGACAGCCCAGCCTGTGCTCCCAGCTGTCTATGACGCAGGTGAGAAACAGCATGGCGAGCAGCAGTGACACCGACGATGTTCTCAACCAGATCCTACGAGGTGGATCTGCTGGATCATCACTCCGTGAGTCTTAATGGGATATTTACTCTGTCACTGCAGCACGTGCTACAGCAGCGACCCACAGCTCTGCCAGTGTTCCCAGCAGCTCAAACGAGTGGGGCTCCCTCACTTCCTCCATAAATGTTCAGTGATGTTGAGGTTTATCTTTGGACTTCTGCATGTTGCCTCCTCGCAGGCTTCTGTTCACACGCACACATTTATATTTCTAAAGGTGCTGCTGAGATGAAATCCTCACCAGATGTTAGTAACAATCCATTCAATCCACACATGAAAATTAAAATATGTTTAACAGTGAGAAACGACACATGAACACAGTGAGGTGCAAATAGTCATGAACTCTGAAATGCTGGCTCAGCTGCAGAGGGCTGGTGCAGTGGATTCAAGCGGAGGCTATGACCACCTTGGGCACCATGCAGATCCTGGTCCACGAAACGCTGGTTTGACTCGAGACGTTGTTGGACGCAGAGCGGATGGAAATTAAGTGTGTGCATGGGGATAGTCACAAAGATCCCACGGTGCCAGTGGAAATAACGTATACATCGACTCGAGGCTGTGGTTTGACAAGTTAATGGGGCAGTGTGAAGAGGTGCGCTCACAACGTGTAGGGACATGTGATGTTTGTGCTGCGCTCAGTGGTGATGCAAAGTCGTCTAACACTGCTGATTCTACTGGTAGGGCAGATTGTGTGCTAGTTTGGGCCATTAGTGGGGGTCCTGTTCCAGCACACTGGCATGGACCCCATCATGGCATCATGGCACAGGGTATCACTTTCATAAGTTCCGTCATGAGGACGAATGCAGTTGCGATCGCTGGCTGGACCCTGTGTTGTTGGCACTTCGGGAGGTGCCCTAAGCATCCATGAGTTGCTGTTCAGCAGGAAGCTGCAGGGGCTGTTGGACCTTAAAGAACACCGTGAGGAAGGTCCAAGCCCGGGTAAGAGTGAAATTCTGACGTTCCTTGTAGCACACCTGTGCATCAGAGAGGTTCCTGAGGCAGGCGGGGCTCACAGCCAACCTGAAGAAGTGTGCGGTTGGATGGAGGGAGGGACAGTATCTGAGGTCCCACTTGGGATGGTTGTTACCGACATCTGGTGAATTTTATGTCAATAACACCTTTAGAAATATATTTCTTCAAAAATTGGTGAAATGTTTACTCGCTGTATGTGATGTTAAAACAGTTCTTCTGTAGTGCTAGCTAAATGCTGTACACACGCTTAATGTAATTGATCTGTGCAGCATGAATGCATAAAGATGAGAAGGGGGAAAGGATGCATGGTAGGATTGTAGGATGACATTAAGTAGCAAGTATTATGCTGCTGGCTGGAAGCAACGCAAGGGAATAAGATAGTCCACCTGTGTGTTCCTTCACTGCTATCTTATGCAGAAAATGTCATCTGAAAGGTAAACTGCATGGTGGAGTCAGCAGAGAATTCATTTCATTCACTTTTGTCCTATAACACCAAAACACAACACAGTTGCCTCAGGGCACTTTATATTGTAACGGCCAAGGAGGGGCGCCCAGCTGCAGTGGATGATACAGGACAAGGACACCCTGTGGAAGAGAGATTAATAATAACTAATGATTACATGCAGAGTGCTGCATATGCTCACACTTCAGATTGTTTAGCCACAATGTTCCATATTTTTTTCATTTTGTGTTTTTCTAGAGATTTCACCCGGCACCAAAGCATCCTCAAAAATGAATCCTATAGAAGAAGGCATGGAGGATGATGTGTTTGAAGAATCGGCCTCGTCTGACCACATGCCCAACACTTCCACTGAGAATGTGTAGCCAGCAGCGCCCACAGGGGCATGCTATGGAGTCCAACACAGCTGACACAACTTTCCTTGTGTTAGCTTGAGGGAACCTTAAGCCCCATCAGACACGATGGGTATCATGACGGTGGTTGTCAACTTATGTTTCCTCACATAAAAATGTGCATCTCATGTGTCATATGTCTTTTCATCCCTGTGACTGCAACATACTAATTAGGAGATGTTATCAGAGAAGAATCTTTAAAAAACTTCAAAAATATAACTAAAATGTAATATTGTTGCAAATAGGACCAAAGTTAATGCTGCAAACATCTTTAATACAGTGATTTAGCACAAAGTAAACCTTTTTAATTGAGATAATATATTTATTTTACCCCTGAGTGCGCTCTAAAGCAGAAACTTCAAACTGGATCGATAGCGTAATAAAGGCTATAGGAGCAGTTCAAGCAGTGTAAAGGAGACACGTAAATCTCAGAAGGTTGATCATGTTCTCTCACTGAAAACATCCAGATGAACAGAATCAACCTTTAAAGTATAAAAACATTTATATATTTTCTTACAACTTAACAAATTTCTCATATAAAATTTATTCTCCCAGCAAAGAATCATTTGAAAGAATCCTTTTAAGAATCAGTGAAACGTGGTACTAACTCATTTTAATCTGAAACTCTAAACCACGGAGTTTACAAAGACAGCCACTGTCATCATGTGTTTAAGCCCAACATAGCTCACTAACCCTTAATCTTGCTTCATAGCACATCACTCAGATCTATAGTCTATAGATATGTTTAGCACTAACTGGGATAGCTGCAGCTCAGGAGGCAGAGCAGATGGTCTATGGTTGGCTGGTTTGATCCCTGGCTGATCTCCAGTCTGCACACTGAAGTATCCTCAGGCAAGATACAAAACCCAGAGTTGCTCTCTGATGCACTCATCAGAATATGAATGTGTCATTGTTAGATAGAAAGCACTTAGGCTTAGAAGGTCTTGCATGAGCGGATGTGAATAGATGACTGAGGCATGCTGTACTGACTTTGAGTGCTCAAGTAGAAACTGTTCATTTACCATCAGTACATATTTGTCTCAGACCTGAACAAACAGCAGCAAAGTTGATACATTATGTCATATTACACTATAATGTTCTTAGTTCTTACTACAATTGTTTCATTTGGAGTTCACTGTGTATTAAATGTATGTGATCACATGTATGTACAGTGCATCCAGAAGGCATTCACAGCTAGTTCCATATCCTGTCATGTTACGGTGCTTTTCCACCCTAAAACCCTACACACACACCCCGCAGTGACAAAGGGGAAAATGTTGGCTTGAAAATTCTTCAAAATGTATTAAAAAAAACCAAAAACTAATTACATGTGCATAGGTTTCCATAGTTTTCACAGTCAGACCTGAGCTAAGGAGCATCCTGTTTCCACTCAGTATCTGTCACATGTTTCTACAACTTTGTTGACCGTCGTAAATTCAGTTAATTGGACAGGATTTGAAAAGGTGTCTATATGAGGTCCCCTAGTGGACAGTTTATACTGACGCACAAACCAGTCCAGGAGTCTAAGAAGTTGCCTGTACACTTCCAAGACAGGATTGTAATTGAGGCCCAGATTGGGCGAAGGGTACATTTCTGTCACATTGAACAAATGTTGGACCTTTTTTATTTTAAATTCACTTGTTTTCTGTGTAGTTAGTCATGCATTTTTAAATTAAATACTGTGAAGATATCCACACAAGCTTTGGTGTAGAAGTGGCCGTAATAATACTGCAAAGATCTGATTTCTGATTCACTGATAGTGAAGAAACGCACATCATGGGAAGCAGCAGCCTATTGCAGCGACACTAAGGGAGGATTCGGGGTCACCTGATCCAGCCCTAACTGTGTCAGCAAAAAGGAAAGTGTGCTTTAAGTCTGCTCTTTTGGGGTAATACGGTACTGAGAGTTCATTAAGATTTGAGCCCTTTTTGAAATGATTAAACTATTTTTAGGATTTAAACCCTTTAAATCTCAGTTTAAACAGTTGCGTTACTAAATAATTATTGAAAAAAACTAACAGAAAGCTGCTTTTTTCCATATAAATAGTACGGGAGTGGGACGCTGGTGCTGATTAGAGTCTTGGACGTTTCAAAGATCAGCAACAAAACTGATTTTCATGCATTTTCGTTCTTTTGTATATATGGTTCCAGATACTCCCTAAAAAGTTCACCTCAACTAAAACCACATGTTTAATCTCTCTGCCATTGCAGTGTAAAACAGAAGTAGTGATTCCTTACTGGAGGGATGGATTTTGTCATTTAAGTTATTTAAAAAAGTTACAGAATTACTGAATCTAACACAGAGCATGAAGTTAGTTTGTACAGTGGGTCAAACGTCATCCTGCTTTACGCCTCCTTGTTTGTTGCAGACTAAATATATATGATGGATGAAAGTGGAGCTAGAGGCAGAGGAAGAAGGAGATGCTGCGGCTCGATGATGACAAAATGTCAGTCTACTGGAAGTGCAAAATACTACAGACCCCTGGCGGCATCACGGGCATCGGCATAAAACAAATAATTGCTCGTACTCGTGCTGCCCCGACATCAGCCACCGCACATTAGGAATGGCACAGGCACCGATCGGTTTTCTGTCGCCCGTTTGCTGGGAGTAAGCGCGCCTCCGTTTGCGAGATGCGCCCGCTGCTTGCAGTACAGGGAGGAGAGGGCGGGGCGGCGGAGGGGGGGGGCTGGAGGGAGCAGCGTCTAATAACCAACATCGCAAAATAAAAACAAAACAACAAACACGAAAACAGCAGACATCATGATGCAGACTTATAATTTGCACCGATGTTGTTGGGTTTTCTTCGAAATTCTATACGCGAAAAGTGAGCGCGAGAGCCCTCAGTGCGCATGCTCGCTGCTGAAGTCAAAGTAAACTTTATTGTCATCTCCGCTAATTACAGTCCAGCAGAGAGACGAGACGACGAGGCTCCAGTTACAGCAGTGCAAGCAAACAAACAATAAATATAAGAAGAGTAAGAAAATAAATATACACTTTAGGACTCGGGGCAAAGGATCAATAACAATTTATAATTTATATTTAGATGATTTAATGTCTCACACACAACCCGTGGAAAGGGGAGGGGCCGGCTGCTTCCAAATAGAGCACATTTCATTCATAATGTTGTGAATCCAAGCCCATCATTCATTCATGCAGAGGGAGTCTTCGCCCAGGGCGCCGAACAGGCTAGGACCGCCACACAAACTGGTTCATCTCAAAGACAAACTTAACAATGTGCTGTACAGTGTGGCTCGGACTCTACATTGGACCAAACAGCCACTTCACAAGTGCATAGCACAACACAAGAGTCACCTCCAAGACTCGGTTCATCGGCATCTGAAGGTCAAAGGTCACTCTTTCAAGGATGCAAATGTTCACATTTTGGACAGAGAGGACAGATGATTGGAAAGAGGAGTGAAAGAAGCATCTGTGTCCACTGTGAATGACCATCTTTGAACAGAGGGCGGGGCTTATGACACCAACTGTCTGCCATCTATAATCCAGTTTTGAGATCAACAGATACTCAACATTTGATTGTTCAGCATGTCGGCAGCCTATGTCTATTGCAGCATAACTAAGGGAGGATTCAGGGTCACCTGGTCCAGCCCTAACTATATGCTTTAGCAAAAAGGAAAGTTTGA
>NW_005187955.1:52358-53789 GCF_000239375.1 Pundamilia nyererei
GATATTGATCTGATCTTCTCCACCTGCTCGCCTCACTCAGACTCGGAGCCTTTAGTCGTTCTGCCCGAGACTTTGGACGCACTTCCACCAGATCTCCGGATTACAACCCAAAGACTACAGATGGACAGGCTAACCATTTAAGACCAACTACACCTCCGCAGTCATTTACAATCCAAATGTTTTACACACACACACGCACGCACGCGCGCGCACGCACACACACTCACACACACACACGCACACACACACCTCGCTGTCCTCTTCCACATCCTCCCAGGCAAACATAAACCGAGCCACATGTGATTCAGTAAATAAAATTTATTTTCATTCTTCACACACAAATTCCTCATACAGTGAAAATAAAAGAGGCCGCTCTCTCGGCCATTTGACACCAACGCAGATGGTGTCAAAAGTCTCCTCAGTTCATACAGCTTCATAAATATCAAGGTTCGGCCAGGATGTGTGGTCTGGAACGGGTGAGGTGGCTCATTTCCTCTGGATCTGAGTAAAAGATGAGGGCAACTGGAGCGGCTGGATGGGTTTCTTACGGAAGTCCGGGGAGACTCTCTGTTGCGTGGTAGGCAGCAGCTGGTTGCGTTTGATGATCTGCAGAGCCAGCTGAGTGTTTCCTGAGGACCAAACATAACATTCAAGGATCAGGTTTAAAATGCCCTCACAAACACAACAGCTCAGCCCGTTTCCACTGTTTGCAAAGCCAATACGACGCTTTGATATGTGGAATGTGACAAACCAACCCAACCAAAACAGGGCACCAGGCGAAAAACACGTTACAACAGGTGTAACTGGTGACGCAGCAGCTCACTGACCATTCTGCAGCTCCAGGTACACTCCCAGCAGGATGGCTTCGGGCGGGATCTCCTTGCTGTTCATCATCGACGCAGCCTGATGGTGACAGCACAAATTAAATTATTACTGAACTGTCGGGACGCTCACTGCTTTAAGCTTCCTGATGGGTTACACACAGAATTACAGCATTAAAGAAACGGGGCGAATCAGATGCTTTTGAACAGTAACAGTTTCCAAAATGAATTTTAAAAAGGCTTTAATACATTTGTCGAGCATAAAATGCAGCAAAAACAATCAGCAGCCAGTTTGATCAACATCGTCACTGAAATGTGATCGTCCCAGATTCTTCAACGTTTATTAGTTTCTCTTTTCTCCCCATAAAAACATTTCTTCGAACCACTGCAACAATGAAGTAACACGTCTAATGCCAGAGTAACTAGATTTTGATTGGCCAGTCCTGGACATGAGTTGCATAAAGTTGCCATGGTTACCTGAGTCAGGCACTTGCGGGCCTTGTCGTACTCACTCCTTAAACAATAGGCACTGCCCAGGTTAAAGAGCATCATAGCTCGAGCTGATGTCACACTGCTGGGATAACACAGTGGAGTCTGCTTCCCTGCTGCA
>NW_005187955.1:54110-61049 GCF_000239375.1 Pundamilia nyererei
ACACACACACACACACGTTATTTTCCTGCTGCAATGTTATGCTGTATATAAGATTTTGGAATCAAAAGCAAACACGTTGCTTAAAAACAAACTCACAGGACTCAACAGGCTCATCTCCTTTGTCGGACCCTGCTGACAGAGAGGAAATTATTCAGTGAAAACAAGCCTGCAGCAAAAGTTTAGGCGAGGAATGATTTCAGCCCACGCACCCTGGTCTTGTTCGTTCATCAACATGCCCACTGACACATCACTGACGTTCTCTGGATTAAGGTGAGCGATAGCGTCGGAAATCCTGTCCAATGAGATGAGGGCTTCGGCAGCATAGAGGTGACCGAGGAACCTGAACAGAAAAGGTCCAAACAGAGAACAGTTAACTCACTCAAGTACATGAAGACCCTGATCGTACAATGACAGGACTCTTTTCTGTGTCCTTCTTTCTCAGACTTCATATCCTTTTTACAGACTTTCTGATTTTTAAAATCACTTCACAAGGATCCTGTAAGCTTCTCCCCGCCTCGTGTAACCACTTACTTGAGCGATCCGGACAGCTTAGTTTGATGGAGCAGCTTCTCGGCGTGGTTTAGGGCTATCAGGTTGTCTCCCAGCGCCAACGCTACATAACTGCTGCAGGCCAGGATGGAGCACCTGCTCACACAGCGAGAATCAACGAGTGGCATTTTGGTCCTAATGACATGAACCGTCAGGACGTGTAAATGAGCAGAGAATACGGAAAGCATCATTACCTGAGGTTTTCTACCTCCTGTTTTCTAAGAGGAGAAGATGGAGCAGCGGACAAAAATTTATCAGCATCCTGACCTTTTCCACTGCAAAGAAACACAGACCCTCCATCAGAGCACATATCAGCTCTGACAGTTTAATGTGACCGATTCAGAGGCCACCACAATTCAGCCATCACTGTTTCTCAGTCCTGCATCAGAAAACATTCTGAGATGAAGTCCTCCTTGCAACTCCACCCTTCATCCTCTTCCCTGTAATGGAGTGACTTCCAGATCTCTTCACTGTAGATCCTGGTGGGTTGGATCAACTGGTCAGTTTCACTGACTCCTGGTGTTTAGCGTCACTCCTGGATCTACAGCTGTGTCTGCTCTTTGTGGTGAGCTGGCTGGACACACAGTGTGCACGAGTGTGGCACTGAGTTATAGGCTTTCTTGCAGTCAACCCAGGCAGTGGTCAGGCCGCCCTGTCTGGTGTGCACGCTTCTTGACCAGCAGCTGATATTTTGACCCCATTTCGACGTTCAGAATGACGAGCTGTGTTTGCAGTTTGTGTTCATGACTCTATGATGACTGAGTGGATCCAACTTGTCATCCAGAGGAAGGTAATGGTCCAATAGCTGAAGGATGTTGTTGCTGTTAGGCCGGTCTGGGTGTAACCAGGCATCCACAGTGTGCTGTTAGCTGCGGCTCGTCTTTGTGGCATCATTTCATTGAAGCTGCAAGCACAGCCTGAGTGGATCTTGGGAGAATATGTAATTTTTTCTGTGACCTTGTTGCCAGAGAGATATGAACCATAATGTAGTAGTTTTAGAGCCTCAGTTTATGTAAACATCTCCCATCTCTATACATCATTTTGCACTGGGTAGCATTGGGAATCTAACCTGATGATCCTTAATATCGGATGCTACATGACTTTATGCATAGCAAAAAAGAAATCCAGAAAATGCATTTTAAAGATTATGTACGATATTAATAAGATCTATTCTTTGTTTTTCCATCATAGTTATATAATGCACTGAAAGTACCAGACTTAATGAGCGTATATTTCTTGACATTATGACGGACATTAAGGACCCTAAGTTGTAGTCCTCCTCAGTATGCAGCAGAGTGTGCATTTTAAATTCAGCAGTAAATACAAATTTACACACAGATTGTGTGACTTTGTACAGTTTTTGAACATAATCACTGGAGAGATGTGTTGGGAATACAGAACAAACAGGAACACTTTATGGAAAAACAGAAATATAGTTTGGAACCAGCGAGTTAAGAAGGCATCACTGTCTTTCTGTAACAGGTGGGTGGGGTGGACAGACGTGTCTGACCTGCAGGCGTCGCTGTTCTCGCTGCCACTCTCCGTGCTTCCTGACTGACTCGAGTTCTTGGAGCTGTTCTCTGTCTTGAGTTCTTGCTGCTGGTGTTCAGGCAGCAGCAGCAGCGCATTCCTCAGGCAGATAGCTGCAAACTCCATACTGGCCACTGGAATAGCTGCTGATTGGCCCTCACTATACAAAGACAAACACTGTGAGGTCAGTCTACCTCACATTAAACTACAGTAAGATTAAATATCAATTGGATGTTAAAATGTACACATGGACAACCTGTTAAATGTGATAATTTCATGACATGATAGTGGAACCACAATAACCAGAGTGTCAGTGATGTAGCAACTGATGTAACGTATGTTACTCTGTAATCATTGTATGCAGGCTGAGATGCTTTAAAACAAAACAAAAAACTGCTTTTGCTAACCACTTCCTGTTTCATACTGTGGACCCCGATAGTTTAAACCAAACTGGCAGAACTCTGTTATCGAGGAGTCATGTGTGTAATTTATTGGCTCCGTGTGGATTTATGGGTAGTGAGCACTGACCTGTACATGGTGTTCTGCATGGACTGGGACGCCAGGATGATCTTGCGATGGTAGCCCTGGCCAACAACAGACTGAACGATACCTTTTTTACAAGGCAAACCTTTGCTTTCCTGCTCTGAGCCCTTGAAATTGGAAAATAAAGATGATATAATTTTAGATTTTACCCCCATAAATCCATTCAAAGATGCAAAAAACAAACAAACGTTTGACTAAAGTAGTGTGGCTGAAATATTTTGTCCATGGTAGAATAAGTTAGAAAGGAAAACCATTACAGGAGGACGGCCTTATGCATCCTTGAGCCACCAAGTGGGCATCAAAAATAATAAAGGAGAAAATATGTGCACATGTGAGAGCAGTTTATCTGATCTCCATCAGAGATGAACCCAACCACGGTGTCATCAGCATACTTGATGATAACATTGATTGGGTTGGCGTGGGGGGGGGGGCTTTGCTGCAGACCAGTAACCAGTAACCAGGAAGTATTATTAAACCATACTGTAGCCAGTGGTACCCTTGGCTTCCTGGCTTCCTACTAGATACACGTACGGTATCAATTTGAAAATTTGACGTCACTTTGTTCTCAAGATATGAACTCGTCCAAGGTTTTCAATGGATGCACCTATGGCATGAATTTCAACTGTTCTTCTTGGGTTATCACATTCACAAGATTTTGAGAACACTTTGACCTTTGACCTTGAAGTCAAGGTCAGAGATTTAAGCTTGTCCAAGACTTTTTGCATTCACAAACTTGCGTGCCATTACTGCCGGCCTAGCAGGGTGACAACAACATCCCGTTAGCCTTTTACAGCTGAGGGGTAAAAATGACAAAGAATAAACAGGTAAAAAGGAAAGGTCACCATCGAAATGCTCAAAAACATTCACTGCATACATGCATACCCCTTTGTTAGCAGAGATGCAGCACTCTGCAAGCCGCAGCCACAGCCGAGGGTTGAAGTGGTAAACCTGCACCGCCTCCATCAGACATTCAAATGCTGCCAGAGGTCTGCCAATATGCAGTAGCTGAATACCGCAGTTATACAACAGCTCGTAGCGTTTGTTGGCTAGTAAAGCGCACATCGGGATACCTGTGAATTTTTTAGCTGAAAACAAAAGAAAAGGACTTTTTGTTACTGAGGAACACATAACTTACACCTGTGTGTAAAAACACAAAATACATCCCGATATAAAACATTTCTATTGTGTCAAAGCTGAACAAGTCCAACACAAGACCAGAACAACCAAAAGGGGATAAAAACAAATTACTTCTGTGAATTTTAAACCCTACATCATCTTGTTCTTGAGTCATTGCACTCATGAACATGCGTGTCCACGCCCCCCACCCAACTCCCTGGGCGAAGGCAATAACCCATCAGCCTTTACAGCTGAGGCGTACTACAAAGATCAGCAGGGTGACAGACACTGGATGGTTTAAAATGAAAAAATGATAACTATATCAACCACTCACAAGGCTCAGGGTATAATGCACAGATTCAAACTGACATACTTGGAAGTAAATTTGACTTCTCCGAATTAAAATCTAGAAATAACGGTCCTGTAATTATTGTGGCCCGTATGTCTTCCCCACTTCTCTCTCTGCCCCCACTTTCCTGTCGTTTCTTCACTGCATCTATCAAATAAAGCTGAAAAAGCCCCCCCAAAACATTTAAAGTTGTACATAGCACTGGAAAATTTGAAAGCGAGCAGTGAAGCACACATAAATGAGGAAAAGCGGCTGCAGGGAGGTTATCGATTCAGGTTTGAGTTGGAGCCAATCGTTATCACGTCTTCCAGGAATGTCTCTAAATTGTTCCGTACTGGCAGGAGTTGAAGAATTGCATAGAAAGGTTTTAAAAGTACTGTTTTTACATTCAACTTCCTTTACATGGGAACAAACGTGTACAAAGTTGATATGTTTAGGATCATGTTAGTCACTAGTAAAAAATCCATTACTAGGGATTGGCTGAAGACAGAGGCCCGTAAGCAGGAAGTTTGGACTGAAGTGATGCATAATGTTTATGATGGGAATGGTGACCTTCACTGGCAGACTAGAGTTGGGCAAATGTAAGTTTTTCTGGAAAAACTGGGTGGACAGATTTGGTAGAGTAATAGTTTCTGCTTCTGTGAAACCCTCAGTTTAGTGCGACAGACTGTATGTAGTTGGCCAACTAATTTTCAGGGTACAATGATTTGTTTGTCTTATTTGATTCTGCTACATGGATTATGTCAGAAGAAGAAGACACAAAGAAAAGTGGAAAGAAGAAACGATCCAATGTATTTTCTGGTTGAAGTTAACGTGGTCATTAATGTGTGTAAATGACAATCAGGGTGTCTACAATGTCCCAGGACAGGATTCTGGTGATGTTGTCATTTGCAGAGGTTCACAAAAGTAGAGAACAGAAAAAAAAAAAGTCCAGTCGCTTTCTTTGCAAGCTTCATTGGCTTTCTCAGACCTTTTACCATCAAAGTCTGAACCAGTTTGTTCCATAATAGCTGGTAGACGAGGTTTGCTGTGCTCTTTGTTATCGTTTTTCCTACCAGGTGAAACGTGACAGTCTCAGGCTTTTAAGTATTACAGACGAAATCTGTTATTTAACACACTGTTCACAAAAGTTAAAACAAAAGCCAAACAATAAAGAAAGAAAAATAACCAACAACAAACAAGGCTGGCCAGATTCAGCTTCATCTTTTTGCTGACAGCACGTAGCAGTGAAACTTGTTTCCCCACCCTTCCTAAAATATAAAGCCTAATATAATCACAGGCTTAACGCTGGCTTTCACAACTGTCTCACTGGCTCCATAATACCAACTATGTGCACATATCTGAAGGTTTTACAGCAGAGGAACTGATGTATATGTGAAAGGATGGAAACAGCACTAACAGGATAGTCATAGTAACACTAAACACAAACTACTAACACTCGGTAGCTGCTCCTGTTATGCTAGCTTCGGTTTGTTTATAAATGGGAAAATCTTCAAATTCTCTTCAAACCTAAATACTTTTTATTTTGAGTATGGACACAACTGTGGGAAACAGTAATGTGTACATCTTTCACTTGGTTACCCAAGTTTCCGCCATCAGCCCCAGCTGGTAATGGCAGATAGCTGCCGGAGGTCTGTCCCTGCTAACAGGGAGCTTTTCACTTCCCACTGTCACCAAGTGCTCACTCAGAGGAAGTCGTTTGATTGCTATGGTTTTTGCTGCTTCTATACATTATAAAGTGCCTTGAGGCACCTGTGGTTCTGAATTTGTGTCATATAAATAAAATTGCATAGAATATAAGTAAACTGGGGCAGCATACTGGTGGAGTGGTTAGCACTGTTGGTAAGGAGTTTGACTCCACCTTCGGGCTTCAGTTTGCATGTTCTGTTTGCGTGGTTACTCTCGCGGTACTCAGGCTTCGCATTTCTTGGGGTTAGGTCAACTCATTATTGTCCAGCCTGCCTCGTGCCCTGTTGGTAGCTGTGATAGGCTCCAGGCCCTCTGGGATCCTGATAAGTGGAAGAGAACAGATACATGAACTGACTTCACTTACACTGGCCATTGCTACCATCTCCCAGCTGTGCACAGGTGTGGTCATTCTCTTGCAGAGCCTTCTTGAAATAGAAAATGCCGAGGTTGTGTTTCCCCATTGCAAAATGAATGCAGCCCAGGTTGTTCCAGAACATACATCGAACACATTCACCTAAATGAAAACAACACGCATGCAATTAGCAAATCATGAAAGCCAGTTACCCCAGTAATGACGTCAACATCTGGAAATGCAATTAGGCAACAAAACCTGAGGACGACAAAGTAAACAGCAGGATTATAACAGAAAGCCAAATGATCTTGCGAGCAGCCGTTACCTGTCTTGATGGGCCCAGCATGCTCTGCAATATTGGAGCTGTTCAGCAACTTCACTGCTTTCCGGTAGTTTCCTCTCAAATACTCAAAATTACTCTTGAGGAACAGTGAGGGTGCAGACTGATGACAGAGGACAAGAGAGCGTGGAAGCAAAGTCAATTTCCAATGAACTGCAGCGCGCAGAGAAATATTTGAGACAAATTTTAAATTGCATCATATGCCAATCGCATAAGGCATACTGCATCCTCTCCCTTTACATTAGAACTAACAAGCAGACTTACATTCCCTGCTGTGTTCATCACTGACTTGATCTCCCTTTTACAGGCCTTGGAGGATTTCATCTGAATGTACGCTCTCACTTTGTACTGCAGAAAGGACAACATCAGTTAGAACAGGGGTCGGCAACCCTGGGCACGCGTGCCACAGCTCCCACAGAGGCCAGCAGGTGGATGAGGGAAGGGGAGGCAGGAGGAGAGACCCGAGGCGGC
>NW_005187955.1:63055-86979 GCF_000239375.1 Pundamilia nyererei
CATCTGTGAACAAACATAATCCTATAACGTTGTTCTATATAGTGAGTAACTGTTCATATAGAGCGTTATTACATTTATTGCTAATGCAGTCATACGGCACGCTGACCTCTGAGGAAATGTTAGATGCACTCATCATCAGAAAGGTTGCCGACCCCTGAGTTAGAGCATGCAGACGAAGGCTGAAGCAGTTAAAGAGTGAAACATGGGTGAACTCAGCTCTCACCTGGTGAATTTTTGATTTGGCTGCTTCAATCATAGCTGCTAACTCGGCCTTCTGGTTTCCTCCATCTTTCTGAAATAAAGCACAGAACTTAGTCAGCTTCATTTCACAGACTTAAACTTGTGAAGTCGGTGACCTAAGAAACAGCTTCATGACTAAGGTCCTTGCAGTTTAATCATTTAAAGCTCAGCTATTCATCGACTCTTTGATGTTGTTCTGTTTGTGGTTGAAAGATTCATTTGCTTTGATAGAAACATTTTCTGTAAGAGAGTACACTGTTCTTCTTCAAACACTGTGACCACTGCAAACTGAATTCAGCTCACTGTAGTAAGAAATCTCACAACTGTGACTCTTCAAAGTTACCTTTTAAGCTGCAGCTGCAAAGCTTTCAGCGCTGATATGTTTTTACTGTGTAGCTCAAAAAGTGACTTTTTTCACTGCATTGTGCGTCCAACAGTTCAGACCCTTTCACATGAAAAACTCCTGATGGACAGTCTGAGCTGTGAGACACATTCTTGATGCATAACACCATGGATGCTGGAAAAAGATTTGTGGGCACAGCCAGAGATTTCATTTCAGATTTCAGGAGTGAAATCTCTGGCTACAACAGACGCTGATATGAAAGTCTGTGAGTTTGCACAGAACAGATTATCAGGGAGTATTCTATAAGCAGCAGCAGGCGTCTGCAGTGCTGCTCGAGGAGACTTGAATGTGCACACTAATGGGTTTGCTTTTGTTGTGCACATTCCTGTTTTTATCACACATACTGTATTCGTGTCTACCTCTCCTTTGCCGTTCTTGTTGCTTCCTTGCACAGAGAGTTTGTCCAGCACAGTCAGCAGGTGGAGGGCCTTCTCTGGCTGGAAGGTGAGCAGGTAGAGATCCACCAACAGGAAGCACACAGACTGTGCAAACTTTTCTTCTAGGGGAAATAACATAAGACATCAACAACAACTACAAGTACAAAAACAATAACCATTATTATTATTAGCAGTACAAAACTGTGCAAAAGTCCTGAGCCAAACTCCTTCGTACTTTGGTCCCGAGGGGCCAGACTTTGTTTTTAACGTGGTCTTGAGTTGGGTCTCCAGGCTTTTCAAGGTCTTTGAACATCATCGACTCCAATAGCTCTTCTGCAGATGACTAGTTGCTGTAGTCATCTGCAGAAGAGCGGTTTGATTGTTTCAATCAGGTTTGGTGACCAAAGTACAGAACAAGTACTGGGAAGGTTACCAGGAGCCTTTATACGGCCTCTGACACTGGACTCATCTCTTGTCCTGCTATCAGTGCAGCGTTACAGTTGTCCTTAATATTAGAGATCAGTAGGTATGAAAAATTTACTGCTGATTCAGCTGCCTGATGCACTCCAATTTTTCCATGTAAACCCACAGGGCTCCATGATAGGACCAGTTATTAACATTACACATGCCTCCATGTATAACATTTAAAGACATAGTATACATTTTCACTGCTTTATTATTATTATTATTCCATGAAGCCAGATAAGATCACACACACACCTCAAATTTCCTGCTTTTAAATTTAGATAAAAACTGAGGTTATCGTACAGTTTCTGTACTTTTGTACTTTGTTGAATTCTGAAGCCTGACTAAAACTCTTCAAATAAAGCATTCCTCTGCAGACCACCAGTTAGCTGTTTTACAACTACTAATTCAAGAATTTCTTGGAGAGTTCTTGAAGGTTGCAGATTGTCCTATAATAAGCACAGATAGCTGGTTCAGGTGATGACCTTTACGTAATGTTCCTGCCACTTTAAAGGCCTGTGGTACGCAGCTCATTGATAGAGACCATGAAGCATTGATTAATGACTTCTCTGAGCAGCCTTGGAGGAATGGGATCTCACAGACATGTTGATGGTTTTGATTACTGAAGTTAACTCAGATCAATCACAGAGTCTATATACTTATCAGTACTACTAAACTACTAATCTCTATGAGACGTCTGAGTCATTTTTCTCTAATGATTTAAACTTTATTAGTGAAGAAAATCAAAGTCATTACTTCTTAAGGTCATCTTTACTCTGATGCTTAAAGCCTTATTGTTGATTCAACCACAGTCTCTATAGTGAAGTAGTTGTTTGACAGGATGAAACGAGGAAAGAGCCCAACTTGTTTCATTGTTGTGTGAGCAAAACTGTGACATCATGACTGCTGCTGATACAACTACAGGTAAGGTCTCACAAACCCTACCCTGTACTGCCTGATTGTTTTTCTCATTTCATATATTCAAAGTATCGTCACCATCAGTGTAATACACAATACAGACAATAATAAAAGTCATTCTAAAAACCGTTGCATGCTGCACTTGAACTTAACACTTTAAACATACAGAAGAGGGGACTGGCTCTCCATTCACAGTCAGTAAGATATTTCAGAAAGAGCGCACAACTGAGCCGGCCTTACAAAGAAGAAAAACGGCAGCTGACAACATCACATCCTGGAGCTGATGCTTTGCAACAACCCTGCCAATTAAATGCATGGAAGTTAGCACGACATACCAAACGGTTCCAGAAACTGGTAGAGCTTTTCTCCGATGCAGATCGCATCAGAGAACTGCCGCATGTAATAGTGGATGATAGCTTGATTGTAGTACAGGAAACTATTTTCAACATCATCCAAACCATCAACATCTTCTGCTGACGTGTGAACCTGAAACACAGAAAGTAAGCCAGGCTCTGAGTTGACTGCAAACAAGGATTAAACCTATGAAAAGAACTCGGTTTAGTTACCTGGTTCTTCATTGACATCAGGGTCTGCTTCAGCAGCCCTGTGGTCGTCTGACCGCTTTTGTAAAACTCAACAACAGCTTTATTCATTGCAATCTTGTAGTCCTCTTTAGTGAGCTCCTGCAGGGCTTCAAGGTGTCTGAGCGCCTCGTCACATCTCCCAGCCTAGAAGAAAAAACAACGTTTCACAATGTTTGGATTTCTTCTCACAAATACGACAAATAACAAGAAAAAGAGCAGCTGGTCAAACCTGAGTATACAGCGTGAACTGATGAGCAGGAGTTTACGAGCACTTGCATTTTATTCAGGATTTCCACGGCCCTCTAAAAACTTGGCTGAGACTGGAATTGCCTCATAAATGTGGACGGTGGCACATTTTAGGGGCTGAGACCATTTCAGGTAGAGATACTGTTGTGGAGCGAGCAGTTTGCTCATTTTACTCTGGTTAGTGTGACTCACTCGTCATAGATGATGCACTCAAAAAGACTATCTAAAATACCTAGAAGACCCCTCATGCTGTGCAACAGTTAACATAATATACTCCGACACTGCCTCCACTCTATCCAGTTAACCTCTTGAGCCCAGCACCCTCAGTACTGGGGGGCAAAACGGGGCAGATCCTGTTGAATGGGCTGTAACATAAGTCCCAGCGTGTGTCCACAGAACCTCTAGATCTCAGCTAAACGCTCACATAGACCACTTCTACAAACACAGCAAAACAACATAAAAGTGACAGTTGCTTTGCTCCAAGTACTGAATGTGTTCATATTCACATCTCTCTCACTTCTCTAAAGAAGAAATTAGAACCACTTGCAGTATTTTTTTATATACACATTCATTGTCAGAAGACACTGTGGGTTAAGTTGAAATGTTTGATTATTTACCGTAAATGCTTCGTATGCGCTGGCTGCCATCTCCTTCTCCTGGTCTGTCATCCCCGGCGACGGTGAGCCGTCATGCTTTGCCTCATTTTGCTCTGATTTAAAAATAAATAATAATATTAAGTATAAGCTGAAACACCAATTTGTGAATACCCATAAATAGTATATCTTTTATTTGTTGGTTACATGATAAACATTTTTTAGAAACTGTTTTGCAGCAAAAGTTAAAATTAAGCAAAATGGACTCACACAGATGATGTGAAGAAAATATTTGCTGAACTTCCATTAAGGGGGTGTACCTAATAAAGTGCCACTGAGTGTAATACGCATAACAATGTACAAACAAGCCAGCTTACATAAATAGTGCCTCTTTGATTGTATGATTTATCCATATAAAACCAACCTGTTCAGAGCATTCACCAAACAAGGCCAGGGTTAGGGTCATCACCTGCTCCTCCTGTCACAGGTCAGCCCTTACACCTCGCCCCCCACCTGTTTGACCCGCTGCCCTTGGCTTAAAACCAGCTTCGTCCCTGGAGCCTTTCGGACCGGTGTTGTGCCAAACAGTGATCGCCTCAGTGAACGGGGTTTACAAAGGGCTTATATATAAAATTTAAATATGACCTGTTTTTCAAGCATCTTTAAACTCTGTGTGTTGTACTTGCATTATAACCTATCCAGTCCTTTTCCTCCACTTAAAATATGTTTACAGAACTGCTGTAATATTTGTTGCAATTCCCGCTTGGCCAGATTAGTCTTACTAAAGACAGTTTCAATCTTAACGAGAGTTTTTTTTAATATAAAAGGTCACTGCTAAAAACCGATTGTGGCTTGTACCTTGTTACAGGAATGTTGTTTCTAACTGACTTGATGTCATTCGTGAGGGAAACATCTGACATGTTTCACATATTACAGACCAACAAGTTATTTATAACAGTTTAAATACGAGCAATCAGTTTTTTGCAGACATAATTTTTTGGCACAACACCGGTATCGGACACGATCCCACCCACGGTCTGAGTAACGCTCATCACTCACACACTCAGACCAAGTCCTTTACAACCTGTTCTCCAATGTGCGCCGTTCTCTTGTTTTGTATATATTCCTGCTGTCTTACTATTTTATACCTACACAGTTGGCGTGGACAACGTCGTACGTGTACATCGATAATAAAAGGCTACTCGTTCTAATCTGGTGCTGCATTAGCTGCTAGCTGTTAGCGGCTGACTGTTTTTGAAAGGGCTCGAGGACTTACGGTTTTATTACCGAGGTTTTACTATTGGCTGGATTAAATGTACCATAAAGCTCACGTTGTAAACGAGCGAGGACTAAAAGTCCGTTGATTCATCTTAGTTTAGCCCAAACGAAGGCAGAGAGGGAAAAGCGCCTGCTGCAGCACACAAACCGTTTAAGTTAACCGAGAGAAGTCATTGGGATCCAGAACACACCAATAAATAAAGACCGAAAGACCAAGACATGAGTAAATCCCAGTGAAATACATGGGCGGCTTTTCATGAGAGACAAATGGGTCTGCTTAATGGGTTAAAGCTAGCTCTTGTCAACCACAACAAGCTACTTGGGTAATCTTCACACTCACCTGTATTTTCTGCCATTTCTGAGGGTTTCTTAAGAGAAAATTAAAAGTAGACCAGACCGGGTTACTGCGATAAACTAAAACAACACCAGTATAACGAATAAATGTGGAAACTTTTCAAACACAGAGGTTAGCCTAGCAGAAATCTATCCAATTATCACGGCACTGTTTCTTCTTTGCTGTTTGGCGATAGCTTCAAACGTCGCATGATAAGGCAGTACCGCCCCCTGTCGATATGCGCGTGTCAGGAAAATCTTCTTCTTCCTTCCTTTGTTGGCGGTTGGCAAACAGCAAAACAGTGAAATACCGCCACCCTCTGGTGTGGAGTGTGAACTGAAGCGTTAAAAAACACTCAAATCGTCGCAAACAAATGAGTCTGCCTTAAAAACCAAAATATAGCCTGATAAAGTTCACCATACACCAAGTCCAGTTTCATATCACCAAGTTATTGATCAATTGTCTTCTTTCAGCATAAACAAGATGCTATTCAAACCAGTGAGTCGAGATAGAACCGTCTCCTCCCTCCTGTTTCTTCCTGTGCTTCTCATTTCTCCTGTTTTCCTTTGGATTTTGTAAAACCACCACCCCTTCCTCTCTTCCTCCCATTGCTGTCAGGAAAATTGAGGTTCCTGAACTTCAAAGATTCACTCACCGGGCCTAGTTTGTTAGTCTTTTACTTCTTCTTTTGCTGATGTCAGTTTCCCTTCATGTCCATTCTGTCCTGGTTTCATCTATGGATTTGGATTTGGATTCAGGATTAAAATGAAAAACTTTGGATTCCATCCAAAGGGGTCAAAGGGGTCAAAGGGGACTCAGGGCGAGAGGCGGAGTAAACCTTGGACAGGCGGCCGCAGGGCTCTCTCTCTCTCAAGTTTGGATTAAAATATCAAATTCAAAATGAACATATATTAAGTAAATTAATCAATAAATCAGATTTTTGGAAATGTGATACATTCCCTTTGTACTTTCCTCAATAAAAAGTATAATTCAACTTGTTCTTTATTACTTTCTGCAAAGGTGGAAATGGAATTGCTGTTTAGTAGACTCTCATATGCTGACTGGGATTTCCTTTTAACCAAAAGTAACGTTTGACATTTATGTCCTGTTACAACAGTGCCGGATCTTACAGAGCCTGCTTTGTTTTCACTTTATTTGGTGAAATCTGCTCCAGTGTTTTCTCATTTCTGCTACATAATTTTGCACTTTTGCTGTAACAAAACAAATTTCCCACCTGTGAAACTAATAAAGGTCATCTTATCTTATCTTTATGCAGGTGTAAACAAGGGGCCCTATAATGCAGGAAGAGCAGTCACTGTCATCTCATGTGCTATTTTTCAAAGAGGAAGTGGTAGAGGACTCAGCGGTGCAGCTAACGTTGAAGCTGGAAGTGAAACAGACGTTGTTTCTCAGCGGTCGCTTATTTACGCAGCAGTTGAAGATGGACAAGTTTAAGACTGTTCTGAACATTGCAGGCAAACAGACCAACCTTGGTTTTGGCCTGATAGCTCTGTTGACAGCAGGAGGAGAGCAGATATTCTCTGCAGTGGTATTTAAGTGTCCCTGCAACGAGCTGAACTTTGTCTATGGGATAGTGTTCCTGCTGGTGCCAGCTCTGGCTCTGCTGCTGCTGGGTTACATCCTCAGTAAGAAAACGTGGAAGCTGCTGACGGGTCTGTGCCGGCGTTCGGAAAAGCTTTTGTGCTGCAAGAAGCTGGTTGCCGCTGGTGTGGTCCTCTGTCAGATCGGCACCTTTGCGCTTGTTGCGCCTTCTACTTGGATAGCTGTAGCTTTACTCAATGGAAACTACTACGAGTGCGCCATGACAGGTACCAATGTGAGCATTTACAACAAACACGTGTGCAGAGATAGGAACTCTGAGATCCAGTGTGAGAAGGAGCTGCACCGGTTCCCGTGTGGGAAAAGCATTAGTGTACCTCAGGCTGTGAGAGAAGATGTTCTGCTTAATCTCCGAGCTGAGTCTCAGGTACGTAAAATGCTCTGCTGCTTTCACACTCATGTGAAAGAGTTCTTTAGATCTGTTTGGGTTTTTTATCTACAAACTATCAGCAAACTGAAAGTTATTTGCTCAATAGAACAGCTAGAGATGCCTACGGTGTAAATGCTTTGATTTTCATTGTTATTGTTTATCATGTTTTTAATGTTATTATTTGTGTTACTTAATTCTGCAGTGGTTCCCAGTTGTGTTCAGGAGTTAGTTCATGTTCTCTCAGAGCTTTACGCTCCTGTTTATACAATCTGCTGTGATCTGCTTTACCATCAAACCTCATTTGACCCAGTGTTTTGTAGGTTTTGGGGTTTTTTCTAGTCATTATTTTGAAATTCGATTTGTGGTTTGGTTGGTGTTTTGTGTGTGTGTGTGTGTGTGTGTGTGTGTGTGTGTGTGTGTGTGTTAGGGTTAGGGTAAGCGGCTAGGGAAAGCATTGTGTCAATTAGGCGTCCCCACGAGGATATAAATACACACGTGTGTGTTTGTTTAGATTTCACTTCGCGTTTTCTCAGCATCATAAACAGCTCATTTTTTGTTGGACGCACCCTGGCATGTCTACATTTGGGTCTTCCACACTAACACTAAGTCTGCATGACTGTGACACTTGTTTACTTGGGTTTAATAGTCAGGGGTGTCCAACTCCAGGCCTCGAGGGCCGGTGTCCTGCAGGTTTCTCACCTTGGGTCAACACACCTGAATCACATGATTAGTTCGTTACCAGGCCTCTGGAGAACTTCAGGACATGTTGAGGAGGTCATTTAGCCACTTAAATCAGCTGAGTTGGATCAAGGACACGTCTAAAACCTGCAGGACACCGTGCAGTAAGCTAACCCTCCCACCACACCCAGCAGAATAAGATGTCTGTTCACAGTGGACACAGAGGCTTCTTTCACACCATCTGTCTTCTCTGTCCAAAATGTGAACATTGGCATCCTCAAAAGAGTGACCTTTGACCTTTAGTCAAATTCTGCTTATATTTCAACTGTAACACACAAAATTTCAAATGCTTCAGTTATTTAGTGGTATTAACCAGTCACAGGAGGGAAAACAGGAATGTATTAAACAAAGCAATCAGTTAGATATTGAATAGACTAGAATGCCTTTAATGTCACTATACAGTTGTACAATGAGAATAATAATGGCAAAATAACTACAGCAAAACTAATGTGCTAACTCGACGTTTTATACAAAAAAACAACAAAAGCACTGCTATCCCAGCTTGTGAAACGAGTTCTACTGTGATAGTGGAAAGCAGCTATCTCTCAGGTGAATTAAACCTGCTAACAGTTGTTAGCTGAGGACTGGCTAACATCTGCTAAATCAGACCTTCCCAAAGTGTGGGGCCCACCCCCTGGGGGTGGGGGGGTGGGTGCAGAGCCATGGCAGGGGGGGCGCGGTGTGAAAAGGGAGGAAAAAAACCAAAACGCTGCGCCTACAGAAACGCAAAGCAGGAGATGAAGCGTCGCTGAATGTTTCCAAACCAACTTCATTCCAAGCCAAAGACTAGAAAACATGGTGAAGCAAATCTTCCCTTTGGCTTCACCTGCACAGGTGCTGAGGTAGGTCTCCCTGCAGGACTGGTTTCCCTGCATCAGGAGCAGCGCTGGGCTCTTCAAATCACGGACAAACAGGATCCCACAGCTGTTTATGTGTTTAAACCCATTTTGCACAGAGAGGATTTTTTTGATTTGATAGCAATGTTGAATATTATTACACAAAAAAAACAACTACACGTAAAATAATCCCACCGTGACGCCTCTGCCTTTGTAAACAGAGGGACAGTAACTGCGTGTAAACCTGCAGACAGTCAGATTAACAGTATTTGTCTCTATCTGCTATTCTGCAATTCATCCCATGTAAACAATAACGTGGCCACAGCGTGACGTGGAAAAAGGCTCATACCTCTGACGCTGCGTGACGAACTCTGTTCTCGGTGATTCGAAACACTGTTTACGTGGACGAAACAGCTGCGTGTTCAAAAATACCCGTGTAGATGTGGACGTAAAAGAGTTAGTAGTTTATTTCAGTACTACCTGTAATTTATTGCAGATTACTTGTATTTGCTTAATTATTTACTAAATGTTTGTGGTGTGAAATAAACCGCATTGGCGCAAAATATGGGCGTGTGTGGTTAGAGGATGTGTGCGTGCAGGGGGCGCGGGGGGGGCGAACATTTTTCTTGTAAAACAAGGGAGCCCAGCAAAAAAGTTTGGGAACCACTGTGCTAAATGAAGCTCATAACACTGGCCACACAGAGGCTAACAGTAGAACACAGACAGATTTCGACACATAGTCAGTGTTTCTCTGTGTGAGCACTCTGAGCCAGCAACATGTACCTGCACTATACTGAACACAAAACAACACAGCGCAGGGTTGAACTCGCTTTGTTAACTAGAAAAGTTTAATGACTAGATTTACTCATCACTCCTAATGTCACAGTTTGCAGAGTGTGAGGAGTGGACCCAGGTGCAGACATTAACAAACTCAACTGATGATGAGCCGTTTATTAAAGCAGACAGAACAGTACAAAATAAAAAGGCGAAAACAATGCAAGCTAAGCAATAACCTAAACAGGGTAAACTAGAAAGGAAACATGAACCATGAAGAACCCTGGCAAGTAGAAAACACAAAGAAACTCTAAACATGGCAACGTGGTGAGGAAAACCTGAAAGCAGGACATGGCATGGGAAAGACTGAATGAGAAGGCACAGACTAAATACACACAGGAGGCTAACGAGAGAAGTGGGACCACACGGGGGAACAGCTGACACACAAGAACATAACGACGTCACAGTGGAAGAGTAAAACTAAACACAACGAACACAGGAACACAAGACCTCTTCAAAATAAAACAGGAAACATAAGACACCGACATGAAACACATGAAGGGCAAGGGAGACTTAACAGGGGTGGAAGACACAAGGGAATCTAATAACAAACTATAACAACCTAGGCATGATAAAAAATGAACTTCGAAAACCCGAAGGACTTAAACATAAACCATAAACTAAAACTCAAAACGCTGGGTCAAAAGACCCAGGATCGTGACACCTACAGAACTAAATACACCCAGGTCAATATTTAAACACTTCCATGACTTACTCTTGATATTAAGGGTGCAGAAAAGCAGTTCTGCAACTGGTAGCTCTGAGGATTTGTTAGCTTAACAACCTTCTGCTCCCAAACTGTTCCCACTTGCTTTGATTTGAACTTTTCCCGGGTTGTGGAGCATAGGGTGACCATATTTTGATTTCCAATGAAGAGGACACTTGGCCCAGTCATGAAGAACTTTAATAATATGCTTTTACAAGTCAAAAAGGGCAAAAAATAACTTAAAAACCTCTGGAATTAAATAATGGTACAGAAATAAGGCCTCATATAAGAAAACTTAGCAGTACCAGGACACTACGAGGGAAATAACTTTTGCAGTCGTCTGAAAAGCTGCAGTAGCACTTTGGCATCTTTTTAAAATCACCAGGCTGCTGCGCACTGTCTGTCTGTAAGCGCAGAACAACTCACAAAGCTGCAGCTCGGGCATGACGTCACACATGTGGGTCCTCTGTAGGAAACCCGGACATTTTCATCAATCTCGAACATCCTCCCAGACATCCCGGACAGAACGTGAAAAGAGGACATGTCCGGGGAAAAGAGGACGGTTGGTCACCCTAGTGGAGCATGTGCAGTAGTTAGCAAGGAAGGAGTTGCAGTTTTGAAGTAAATACTTCTGATGCTTGTGCTGTTGTCAGTCAGCAAGCTGTCGAGAAGAGTGAAGTACAAAGAGCCGAACGGAAACTGAATGAGTGCACTGCAGCCACTGTCTATGGTTTTCATGCTGTATTATTATTTATTTAATCTTTGAATTGTTTTCACAGTTCTCCCATTCTGGGTGAACTCTGCTGTCATCATGTGCTTCCAGCAACATGCAGCTAGGTGATGTAGGGCTGCACAAAAGTGCACCTGAAAATCATCCGTGACCCCCAACCTTCCACCCAAATGGATAGATGGAGGATAACAGTTTGATGATGTTTTCATGGATAAGTCTGGATGGTAATTTGTCTGTATAACAAAGTTTGGATGATCATGGACCACTTAACAGATGGTTTTTGTTCCGATCCCTTGCTGCTCCAATCTGCGTGCCAAATATTCTCGGGCAAGATACTAAACCAAGCGGCTCTCTGATGCTTCCATTAAAGTATGAATGTGTGTGGATGTAAGACAGTACAGTAAGTTGTATATGTTGTGTTCAGCTAGAGGAGGAATGTGCTACAGTAGAACCAGTCAATTCACCATTTCAGCAGGTTGAGACTTTTATTACACGATTAGTCTGGAAGATCATGGTTAAGTTGATACATTCATGGGATAATTAGTCTGATCATCATTTTACTGGATCACATGGTTTGCATGATGATGAGTTTAGTGGATCATGTTGAGTTCATGAGTGTGTTTTTGTGCTTATCAGTGAATTAAAAGTGTAACAGTATAAACACAATACACATAGAAATGTGATACTGATATTTAATGACAAAATGTACCAGTGTTCTGTTTTCATTTGTAGCCGTTGACCTAAAGAACAGAAACGTTGTTCCCTTGTTATTTTTTTTGACTTTCATTTCCTGGTGTGTGACTAAACGGTTAAACTGCTTTTATTACCTCTATTACCTGTTTACTATTTACTATAAATACTGTCCGTAGATTCTCGGTTGGATGCTCATCACTCTCATCATGTTGACAAACCTGGTGCTCACCTGTGTGGCTCGGTGCTCCTCCCCTATTAGCTACCTGCAGCTGCAGTTCTGGAAGGCGTATGTGCATGAGGAGAGCAATCTACTTGATTCCTATACGGCTAAGCACGCCAAAGCGTTTGCTGAGAGAAACCTAAAGACCTTCTTTGAAAAGACACCACCTGAAAATGTCATCACACCATCCAACCGAGACTGGGAGAAGATCTCCTCTCTCTACAAGTTCACCACCAAAGATACCTACTACAGCACTTTGCACCGATATGTGGAGAACTGCCAGGAGACTGACAACGGGACGATGAGGATGAGTTCAGTCAAGTCAAACGAGTCTGTAGAAGATAACCCAGCTGTTCTTAGTTTTGTAGATGATGGGAGAATGCCACTGTGAGTCACAGACTACCCACATTAAACTGTAAAAGGTGTGAAGTAGAGAAGCTCTAGAAATGCTCTTAACTTCGTAATTTTGAAGAATAAATGAAATATGCATGAAATAATCATTTGTATGCTTAATATTGTAGTTGCATAAAGTGGCACAGTGAAGGATAGTGTGCAGCAACTTTTTATTATTTTGTATTTCCTGTCATGTCAGTCTTTAGTTTTTAATTCCATGTTCTGTTTGCAGACTCAGGAGAATCTGTCTGATCCTCCCGAGTCTTTCATCCTGTGTGAAGTTTGTGTGTCTGCATTTACCCCACTGCGTTCCCACAGTACCTCCTATATTCTGTTAATAACCTCTTTGCTTTGACCGTCCTGCAGAAGTTTAAAGAAGAGAAAAAGCAGATGAACTCTACTCTAACACTTTGTATCACTGTAAACATAAAAGGACGGCTGCAAGAAATTTATGTCCTAACTTAGGTAGTAACCAGAAACGTGTTTTTTCCCTAGGCTGCAATCTTCCATGCCGTTCGAGTTGTTGTGGTATGCATCGAGCAGATGTGTAGTTAAATTTCTCAGGAAGTGTACATCAGGTTATGTAGAAGGTTGCAACGCAGAGCTAAATGGGGTTCTGGCACATAGTTACCCATATGGTAAAGAAATAGAAAAAACTTATAAAAGACTTGCATCAGATGTGGCCTACTTCAAATAGTGAATCATAGAAGGCTGATGTGATTAACTCATGAAAGTGGCCACTTTCATTTATTGTTTTAATATCCAAAACATACAAGTTTCATTTATATCATTTTTCAAGTTTTCACTCTTGTATGCTTTTCATACAAGATTCACACACGACACATACAAACTTGAGAAGATTTATAGATCTTTTCCATGTGGGTATTCAAGTACAACATGCAGTGAAATGTGACGTTATGATGTAGATCTGATGCAGGAGTTGAATCAATGTGTTACGCTTGTCTCTCCTTAACAACGTGACATCAGATCTCCATCACATTAAAACTACAACTGCACTGTGGCCATGAAACATTCATCTTTCATGGCCACAGTGTGTTCTGGCACCGTTGTTTTATAGAAGTCGTATGAACGAGAACAGGCAAAGGTTTCCTTTGCACTGATTATTTTGTTGAGAAATGTGGGATTAAAAGTTTACCTCTGATTACAACGGCGAGAGTAAAAGGTCTTAACATCCAGCCTCTTAAGGTTACAGTGACACAACGTGTTTGAACACAGTTTCTCTATATGTGCTTTTACTAATAGTCAATCAGCTTTATTCTTAATCAAAGATATAATCAAAGTAAGTCTAATTAATATGATGGATGAGAAATGCAGTTTGAGTAATTAATATCTGACCTTTTCCTGTGATGGGTTTGTGTTGTATGTGCTTCTGTGGTGGGGTTCGTTGTACCAGTGAGAATCTGAGGGCTGTAGTGCTTGGTCAGAACAATAAACAAATATTCAGAGACAGTATTTTAATATATGATTTAATAAAAGAAATTAAGCTGAGTATATTATGACTGAAAAAAGAAGTTTTGAAGACAAAAAGTGAGTGAAAATGTAACTGAAGTAAAACAGTATTAACTGAGTGAAACATGAAGAATTCATTTGTGACTGAATGTTCATATGTGATGGAATTAACAATAAAAGATGTTAAGTACAACACAGAAGAGAAGGAAATGTAATAAAAGTGATTTTAAAGCTTGAACTTTGTTGTAAATCCCACATGTGAAACAGTCAGAGAACCGAGGATGGTTGATGGACATCAGCTGAGTCACTGAGAGTTTTCCTCTGTGAAGAAAACTCGTTGAACTTTGTATTTTGTAAATATTGGAGTCCTGGACACACAACTCACACGTCCTTGTGTTGTCACTGTTTGTCTCACCGTAAACTGTCTCTGTACCAAGTCCTGCAAATGCACGTGAACCAGCTAACTGAAACTGTGATTTATTTCCTGTTGCTGTCAAAGCACAAAGGGTAGTGGCTTAATTTGCAGAAGTTCATGTTTTTACAGGCACTGAAGGACCAAGTGTTTGTTAGTTTGCTACTGAGTGACTGAGCACTCAGGCTCAACGTGTTTATGAAGTCACACAGCATTGATTAGCGGCTGCTAGTCATCAGAAGGATCATGACCCGTGGGTTTCATAATGCACCTTTGTAGACTGACCTCTGATCCAGTATATATGGAGCTCAGTTATTTATTAGGCACTGAGAGTGTCAGGGTGAAGGGGCTGTCTATCCGGTCGTTAAGTGATGACGTGACGAATCCTACTTCCGGGTCTAAAGTAGTCTGCGTTTAATATGGCTTTTGTGTTGTTAACATGTTTAATGTTTTGTATTTTCTTCTATTTGATCTCAAAAAGCTCCTAAAACAGTCAGTGATCACTGTTGACCTCCCTCGGCTTTTATTACCACTAATCATTTATTTAAGCTCAGTTTTTAAAACCTTAGGATGTAACTACAGCCCAGCCCATGCAGCAGTATATGAATAACTAACCTCGTATTGTGGATGGATTATCTCAGTTGTTCTCCTGGCTGAAGTTTGGTCCTTTTACAGCATCCTGCCATGCGATTACATTTGTTCCTGACCACCGAGAACACTCACGTTAACTTTTATCCAGTGGAAAAAAAGTTAGCTTGTTTATATTATGCTAACATAGCTGTGTCGCTAGCGGTCACGTAGCACATCATTATATACCAGCTAGCCAAACTTCAGTAACCCTACAAACATCACTGCTGTTTAGTTTTCTGTCTTCATTTATGCTGGAAGTGATAACAGAGCTGTACGTTTTAATTTGTTTCCAAAACCCCGCAGTCAGGACATGCTATATTGTATTTAGATAGAAGCTAGCGAGCTAACTCCCTGCTAACTTCTAACTCCGTTAAATGTCATAAATTCCGTTTTCATGGATGCCTGGATGTTAAACTCAATTGTTACACCTGGTAGAGCAGAACGCTGATCATTTTATTAAAGATGAAAGACTTTAGACAGTTTTTCAACTCTCAGTAATGCCATAGTGATCGTTTGATATATGGACCTGCAGCAGAGTTTAGACCCAGACACAGCTAGTGACGTCAGACTGAACAACCGGATACCATGTACCAATTAGAAGATACTCCCTCTACTCGGATTCACACAGATCAGTTTACATTTATTGACACATTGTTTGAAAGAAGATGAATTCAGCAGCAACTGAAAGAGAAATCTTTTAGATGGATGTTCTGACACCCCCACTATACTCACAAACATCCTGTGCAACCTTCTTTGAATAAAGTTGAAAATAAGCATGAAACTGAATCGGAAAAGATAAGAATACAGATGAATACAAGTTCAATAGTTCAATTGGGAACATTTTAAAGTTGGAATAGTTCCTGCTGCTGAAAGTATGTGGAAGTAGTCAGAGTTGGAGGTCGATTAGGTCGCATGTGGCTTTAAACATTCTTTCTATCCAAATACACAAAAGATTGCTTTAAAAAGTTTAATGTTTTAGGAAACTTATAAATAAGAAGCTGAATGATGGTTTTTCTGGAGTTTCCTATATTACCAGATATATTTGCTCGTCTTCTTTCTTTGCATATGAATCCATGGCTTTAATATGATGTCGTCCTACTCTCTGTGCCTATAACAGCTTCAACTCTTCTGGGAAGGCTTCCCACAAGGTGTAGGAGTGTGTCTATGGGAATTTTTCACCGTCTTCCTGAACTGCATTTGTGAGGTCAAATACTGATGTTGGATGAGACTGTGTGGCTCGCAGTCTCTATTCTGTCTCATCCCAAAGGTATTTCAAAGTGTTGAGGCCAGAACTGTGCAGGCCAGTCAACGTCTTCCACACCAGGCTCACTCATTCATGTCTTTAACAGGCAACAGGAGGGGGATATTCCCAGACTTTCCCAATTTTGTGGGAACTTTGTGTGATATTGTCCAAAGTTTCTTGGTATGTTGAACCGTTAGGAGTTCCTTTCATTGCAACTAAGGGCCTGCACCCAAATCCTGAAAAAGACCGCACATCATACTTCACCCTGCACAAAACTTTACACTGGTGGCACAATGAAGTCAGACAAGTACTCCCAGCAGCTCCCAGACACGATTGGATTAGTCTGATTTGTCACTCTACAAAACTTCCACTGCTCTACAGTCAAGTGCTTTACACCGCTGCGTCCTGCGCATCGCATTATTGGTGATGTGATGCAGCTCGGCCATGGAAACTTCTTCCATCAAGCAATCATCAAGCCACATGAGGTTTGGAGGTCTGTAGGGAGTGACTCTGCACACTATGGGTGTCACCATCCACTGAACCCCACTCTGTGATGCTACGTGGCCTACCTTTGTGGCCCACATGCCTGTGTGCTTGATTTTATACATCTGTGTATAAAAGGGATTAGAACACCTGAATTCAATGATTTGGACGGGTGAGTAATATAATGTATGTAATGTATGCTTTTGCTCACACTGGGTGCTGCCTGCAATCTCAAAGTAGGTGGATCTGAACATTTATCTGTTATTTCAGTAGCCCCCAAAAATGAATGAAAACCTAAATATTTTAAAACCTACAGTCAGGGAAATAATTATTAAAAATAACTAGTAAAGAAACGACCAGTCTAAAACTTGAGTGGTAGGTTTATTTGAACAGTGAAAAACAGAACAATGAGCAAAAAATCCAGAGTTATGAATTAATTTGCATTTTCATGAATTATACCTTCATAAACAAGCTTCACAGAGTAAAATAGAACCGAATGAGAGGGCACTTCATAGCTTGACCAAAACAGATCAGTGATGTAAATGAAACCTAATGAGAAACCTGCACTGGGCTAATGTTTGTATGCAGAATGCCTACAGGCTAGCAACAGTCACACCACTCTGACACCACATTTCCAGTCTGCACAGACAGAACACACCTTGGTTTACTTGATGGGTTTCATGTTTAATTCACATCACTGACAAAGATGTAGACATACGAACATCAGTCCAGGGCAGGTTTTTCATCTGACACTTAGTTAACACTCATTTTCGAAACACAAATGTGAGCTGTAGGAACTGTTGATGTGTTTTACACATGGACAGATTTGTCAGAGTGCAGCATTAATGCACTGCAAGCTTCAGTCCTGTGGGACAGGAACAGACACACCACATAGATGTTTGCACTTCCCCGCACGCTAAGGGCTGACCGTCTCTACTACAGACGCCGCTGGTGTGCGCTCTAATAACCTGCTCTTGTGTTGCTGTTGTGTACTGTGTGTCTTCCCACTTTGCATGTTCTGTCATGTTTTTGCTCCTCAGATAGTTTCAGGTTACAGTCTGGATTGCATAATAGTTAAAAGACAACCAGAGTAACTGAACTAACAGGATTTTTCTCCATGACTGACTCACCTATGCTGGTGCTGGGGTGGGGGGAGGGGGGAGTAAAGAGGGATGGTAAAAGAGAAGAAAGCAGAGTTGAACTTTTTCACCTTTCTTTTTAGTATCGACTCTTCTCTGGAGATGGAATAGATATGGTAATAAAAGGGGAAGTGGTTGGGAGGAAGTGCAGCCTCACTGAAGGAGGGGCCTGCAGAGAAGACAGAATGCCAAAGGGAGGGGCACATCCAGGCTTGGCAGATGAGTTTGGTCTGGCTGTGGAAAACAGCACAAAGGAAGTGACTCCACACTGACACTTGGCTCTTTCACTTTTAGCTCTCTGCTGTTCCACTCGGATTTATTGGCCGACATCATGGATAACTTCCAGAGTATCTTGCGTTTCCTCGTGAATCAGAAAACCACAATTGGCTACAGTTTCATGGCTCTGCTGACTATAGGCGGGGAACGAATTTTCTCCATGGTCTCCTTTCAGTGTCCCTGCAACCACGACCAGAACTTTGCTTATGGCGTGACATTTCTGCTGGGACCAGCTGCAGTGCTGCTGATCTTTGGTATTTTCTCCAGTACCCGCTTTTGGAGGCTCTACACTGGGTGCTGCCTCAATCCCATGAAGCTTTGCCCCCGTGGAAACTGTTTCGGCTGTCTTAGGGTGTTCCTGAGTATTTTCACCGGGGCCTGTGTGGCTCCTATAATGTGGCTCTGTGTGGCTCTGCTCAATGGAACCTTTTATGAGTGTGCTGTTAGTGGTCTTGATGATAGTCTGGTGGTCGATCTCTTCTGCAAAAACAAGACATTGAAGTGTCGTGAGGAGCTGGCCCGGGTGCCCTGCGACCGCTCTAAACTGTCTAGCGAGGAGCGCATGGAGCTGCTGCTGATGTTCAGGGCTCAGTCTCAGGTAAGATTTCATAGTGACGTCGGGAGGGCGACTGGGATCCAACATTACAGACTTTCACACAAATTTGAAGTATGGGGTTCGATTGATCAGTATTTTGCTGTTTGTCTGTTATGGTTGTTGTGAGTGTAGTGGGGTTTCTAGTTTAAACAGCAGGCCATCACTGAAAAGGCACAAAGACTGATCATTTGTGTTAGACCATTATGTTAACAATGAAAAACTATCCTCTAACTCAGGGCTGGGCCACTCCAGGCCTCGAGGGCCGGTGTAGGTTTTAGACCTAACCCTGGGTCAGCACACCTGAATCACACGATGAGTTCATTAGCAGGCCTCTGAAGAACTTCAGGACATGTCGAGGAGGTCATTTAGCCATTTAAAGCAGCTGACACATCTAAAACCTGCAGGACACCGGCCCCCGAGGCCTGGAGTTGCCCACGCCTGCTCTAACTAAAGACTTACTGACCGATTTGTTCATTTATTTAATTTTGCTTCACTTAAAATAGTGTCTAGCTGCCAGACAACTTTTAGTAATTGAATATTGGTCCTTTATGGAAGTGCAGTCCTGAATTGCCGTTGCTGTGGTTCTTCATGTTGCATGTCTAAATAATGAAATCAAACTAATACATTTTACTTCCAGCTTTTTCATGTTTGCGTGCTCTGACTGCCAAACGCTTCAGGCTGTTCTCTTTTCGTTCAAAGGAAGTATGAAGAACATAACTATTTAAATACTGCATCACTGCCAAAAACAAACAAAAAACTGGGGCCTTCTTAGAAATCTAAGACACTGAATTACTCTAGTAATTGAGGTTTGTGCTTCCAGGTATCTCAGTGTGATGTATTCAGGTGTTACACAGTCTGAAGGTGTCAGTTATCCCCCAACTCTCCTTTCCACCTTCTGAATTCTCTGCTGTCCCTAAAGACAGTCTGAAACTGACAGCATCATTTCTTTCTGCAGATTCTGGGCTGGTGCATTATCATTATTGGCGCTTTTGTAGGCCTTCTGGGTACCTGCTACAAAAACTGTCGCTCCCAAGTCAGCTACCTGCAGCTTAAATTTTGGAAAAGCTACATAGACAAAGAAAAGGAGCGGTTTGATGCCCTTACTATAGAGTATGCCACCAAACTGGCTGAGAGAAACCTGGAGAGTTTCTTTGAGAACAAGGCACCCGATCCATTCCCGTTTCCCAACCACAAAGCCTGGGAGGAGATCTCTGCATACTACACGTTTTCCAGGAGCGAGCAGTATTACAGCACCCTGCAGAGGTATGTGGAGAAAGCGGAAAACAGGAACCTTCCACCAGAGAAGAGACCCGTAATGGACGTAGAGCACGAAACAGAGATGAACTAAACAGCATTTTATCTGGAAAACTGTTATTCAGATGTTCAGGGAAGTGATAAATAATGAATACACTGCATTGTGACTGTTCCTACTCAGCACTGATTTTATTGACAGTGCAAGTCTGACTCAGGAAAAAGCCTCCACAGCTGTCTCTTTATAACAACGCTGCCCCCACTGGTTAAACCAAAGAATGAGCACATGAAGAGCATAACCACTTTGAAACAAACACACCCACCGATGCTGCCTACCTCTTTTAGACTTCATGCTTTTGAGACCTTTCATAAATGACACTGCTGGGTAAAATGTCTCACTTTACATTTTCAGAGTAACTTGATTTAAACACAAAAAACAGCCGTGTGCCATTTGAACACTGACAATAACAGCTGTAAATATAGTGTATTGTTATAACAGAGGGTAATCTGTAAGTGAGAGGAAAAGAAGAGGGCCACAGGAGGTTTTTGGATGCGGTAAAGGATTCCTGCTATAGAAGAGGGTGCAGGCTGTAGGCAGACCAACCCTAACAAGAGCTGCTGAATGAAGTATTGCACTAAACTGCAACAACAGCCCTCTGAAGACACTTGCACTGCAAAGATCCTAGTCTGAGGTGTCCCCAGCTTCAGAGTTGCTCTCCCAGACCACAGCAGTGCTCTGTGCTCCACAGAAGCTCTCCATCATGGATCTCAGAAATAGATCCTGCTCATGCCTTCTTGTGTGCAGCCTCTGTTGGTCTCATAGCTCAGCTTGTTGTCAGTTGTTCTCTGGCACCACGTCCATGACAGACGTGGACCTTTCACCGTCATCCACGAGCGCTCTGTACGCCTCCTCCGTCACCTCAGTGACACACGTTTTGTTTTATTCAGTTTATGTTGATCATGTAAAAAATAACCAAACAAACGTGTTGGACCAATTAAGGTTTACCTTATCTTATCAATATACTTGTATGAAAAACAAGAAAAAAATCAAATAAAACTCTACACTACAAAAGAAAAAACTGTACAATATGAAGCAAACTAACATATCGCACCTTTCCTGATTGAGTTTACAAATCCAAACAAGAGTGGGAATAAGTGCATGCTTCTCTAACACTACCTCTTCTCCTTAAGTCATCTCTAATTATTTATGCAGCTTCCTTGTTGTTATAAACTTAAATAATAACAACAAACATACTCCAGATTGCATAGAATATAGTTCGTACATTAGCTTGTTCCTACAAGTCATTCACAAAACAGATGTTAATGAAAAATTCTGAATATGCACAGAAACTAAATAAACGAGACATTTACTGAAATTCAGCATCTTTATGTCACGTGAAGACTTCTTTAAACTGCTTCAGCTGTTGCACAGTTTCACTCCACGCACTGAAACACAAACATTTTTCCAACATTTAGCATGCAGATACATAACTTCCTACTTTCAGGAAAAAAAAATACTTTGAGTATTTCCTGATTTATTATTTTTCAACCTGAATTACATTTGTGCTCGCTGCAATTTCACTAGATCTGCATATTTCACAACTTCGGGCTGTAAAAAGAGTAAATTTGAGGGAATGTGTATAGCCTGCATTGTAATGATTATAAATTTTGTCTTTCACAAAATTGTCCTTTACAGATTGATCACGCTTGTCTTTTTAGCATTAGTGCTTCTGAAGAGCATTCTGTACCTTTGCTCAGGTGTGCAAAGAGTCCTGGCCTCTGTTACTCTGTTACATTCTCAAAAAGAAATAAAGTACTAGACTTGAAACCACCACGAGCCTGGAAGATCATACACACAACTGAAGAGTCAACACCTTCTCTTGATTACTATGTTATGCTTTGAAAATCTGTTTTTCTTACAGTGTGTAATTTTTCTAAATAAAAACTTTGCTCATTGTGTTTATGCCTGATCATGTAATGTTGATAAATAAAATATTTAATCTTTGTGTATTTTGTGGATAATGATTAAACATTAGTCCCATGACACTGATGAGCACAGAGGCTAGCAGCCCTGACCCGAGTCTGCATGTATCACGGGGAAGCAGCAGCGGACTCCTCTGTCACAGGCATTTATTCTGTGTTACTGATCCAATGAAACAGGAAGAGCTGGTGTTACAGCACATTCCTGCCATCCTGTGATCTCTTTTGGCATATTCTCCTAATATCTCAGAGTTATTTCATAGCTAACAAAGTTTATTTTAGATCATGTTTTTAAATCAGGTTGTGATCTTAGAAACAGCTTCATAGCACGGATTTTAGAGTCATGTGCAAATATTGTAGCACTTTATATTGTAAAGCACTGCAAAATCTAATTAGTTCCCAGAACTCAAAGACTAAGTAGAGCTTGCTTAAGATGACTGTTAGGACAACTTATTCATTGCACGTATGGCGTCCTAAGAATAACTGGATGTTTCCGACTGTGCAGTACTGATGATTTACCCGCTGACAAACGTTAACGTTCTACTAAATTAAAAAGCAATTTGTTTTTTTGTTTTTGTTTTTTAAACCACATTTCGTTTTGTCATCCTTGACATTTCTAGTACAACACTTATATTAATATAACACTGAATGCAAATGTGACCCTTAAAGAATAATTAACAACACTTCTTGTAGTGGAGTTAAAATCAGCCCAACTCTTATTTTCAAATGTAATAAAGTATAACAGCCAACATACTGGACACTGTTCAGCTGAACAATTACCATCATCAGTCTCAGATTTAATTATTCTGAAACGAAGTTTAGGCCCACCACAACTTTGTTTTGTAGTTACATTACTGATATAATCAAAGTGAAATGTATTTATTGGCCAGTCTCTAGTTTAAACAACACATTGTTTTGCATTCAAACACAGAGGCTGGTATGATGTAATATTGTAAGGATGCTTGTTTCCAGGCATTACTGCCTGAATGACTGTCATGGATCGAGGTGATCCAAATGTAAGTGCAGAGGAAAGTCTTTGTCTTCCCTTCAGTACAGTGGCAGTGGATGTGGGTTGGAGATGCAATGAGCTTGAACCTGCAGGCGACCACCTTCACTGACCTGTGAAGGAGGACTCATCTCTCCTGCAGTCCTGCAAGCAAACAATCACATTCTTTGCTACACCAACTTATTTAAGACATTTTTTCAAACATTGCAGACTCCAATTCAGACCATCTCAGGCTCCCTCCCCACTGGAGAGGGGACATTCAGTGTCCCACTTGTCAGTCTGGATAGCCCTGACCACCACCCCACACACAATAATGCCATGAAAGCATATTTTTAAAAAGGGCTATGCAAACATGGCCAATAACTTTCATTCTGATGATGTGTAGAATAGTTTGGGCCCAAAACAAATCTCACTGTTCATAAACTTGCAGACTTGACTATATAAGTCTGTGGGGTTTGAATAAATGCAGACCAAACTGTCGTTGTTTGTATTTACTTCCACAGCATGTCTTGTAGAATTAACCGGAGTCATCAGAAACAGCAGAGCGCAGTCATATCTCAAGTCTATTACAAAATGCTTTTTGTAATTAAAGTGGAATTCAAAAATGAATTTACAAATGCAGATTTTATTAATTAATAGTATTTACTTGTTGTAATGACTAACTGCTCCTGACATGTTGGAGATGTTTGCTCTTTATACAGTAAAGTTACAGCAGGATACAAATAACATCAGGCTGATCCTGCCACGATTTGTTCCCTCGGTTCAAATCAGAGACAAACAGGATCCAACAGCTGTTTATGTGTTTAAACCCATTTTGCACAGAGAGGCATTTTTTGAAAAATGTATTGATGCAATGTTGAA
>NW_005187955.1:87009-91714 GCF_000239375.1 Pundamilia nyererei
TGACGCCTCTGCCTTTGTAAATGGAGGGACAGTAACTGCGTGTAAACCTGCAGACAGTCAGATTAACAGTATTTGTCTCTATCTGCTATTCTGCAATTCATCCCATGTAAACAATAACGTGGCCACAGCGTGGCGTGGAAAAAGGCTCATACCTCTGACGCTGCGTGATGAACTCTGTATTCCTCGTCCACACGGAAACGCAAAAAAGGAGTTTTAGAAAATCTCCGTTTTCGGTGATTGGAAACGCCGTTTACGTGGACGAAACAGCTGCGTGTTCAAAATCACCTGTACAGGTGCGGACGCAGCGTAAAAGAAAACTGTCAAGAAAGGTCAAAACAAACACTACTGTTATTATTATTATTACTGTTATTTCTATTATTTAAAATGTAATTAAACAGAAATGTTCGTTACATGTAAAAGCAGTTTGCTTATGTTGTAATACAGGATTTTTTAGTCCCTTCAGGCCTCTGGTTACTGGGCCATCAGGTGCAGTGTTGTTAGGAATGAAAGTACAACACACAGGCGCAGCAAGACCAGAGAAAAGACTGATGTGAGATACTCTGGATCAGATCCCAGTAACCATGTCTGAGATGAGCAGCCGGTCACAGGAGAGTGACATTAACTGTGAGGCTGCAAAATACCCTCGAGCGTGAGGAACAAGCCTGGATAGTTAAGTGAATATGTTACTGAGAGGGAGGATTGTGATCTAGTATTCACTAACATGCCCCAAACTCAGAGCAAAGGGTCAGTGCAATGGAAGAGGACAAAACAACACATTTACTTTAACCACTTTGCCTGAGGGTGAGAAGACAGTGGGGGGTAGATGGGTGCACGCAGTCATAAACACGGATCAGAAAAATACAAGGCACGATATGTTGCTAAAGGATAGAGTCAGACGATGGGCGTAGATTATGAAGAAACATTTTCCCCTGCTGCTAACCTGACTAGTATCAGGGCGTTGGTGCAAAAGGCAGCACAAGAAAACATCGTTTCACATGAGATGGATGTTAAAGCTGCCTATCTACACGCACCGATGGATTGTGAGGTATTCATGATACAATCAGAGGGTTATGACGTGAAATCTGACACAAATTAAAAATGGTGAAAACAATCAGGCAGAAATTGGAACATGAATATCTGAGTGAGAGAAACTTTGTGCAGAATCCTGCTGACCATTGTGTTTGCACAAAGGTGGCAGGAAATAAGAAGGTGAAGGTTTTCATAGTAAGGGTAGATGACCTGATCATTGCTGCCAGCGACAAAGTGAACCAACTGGTGTGAAGAAAATGCTGGCAGCGAAATTCAAAATGAAGGATTTGGGTAAACTGAGACATTTCATTGGAACAGATTTTGACCTGAGTGATAAATGTGTAAAAATGTCACAGAAACAATATGTGGAAGAAATACGTGAAAGGTTCAACATGCAGGACTGCAATGCTGGGCTGACACCTTGTGAGCAAAAACGGAAGTACACAGAGAGGCAGTGGGCCGTCTGATCTATGTGGCCACATGAGTTTTATAGTCAGTAAACTTTCACAGTACTCAACCAACTGAAGACCAATGGACTGCAGTAAAACATGAACTAAGATATTTGAAAGGGGCATCTGAGACAGACCTGTTACAGGAAATGTGATAACGAGGAACTCAGGTTGTGGGCTTACAGTGATGCTGATTGGGCAGCTGATGTCACAGACTGACGTACAACTAGTTATTGTATAAGTCTGGCTGTAAATGGTCATTGGTTACATGGAAAACCCAAAAACAACCTACTGTTGCATTATCTACCCGTGAAGCTGAGTACATGGCTTTAGCGGCAAACCTACAGGAGTGTAAAGAGGTATGGTTGGACAGAAACGTGCGCCGCCAAAGGTTTATGAACATAACCAGGGTGCCATGGCGTTGGCTGTAAACATGTTGACAGCATGACTTTGTGAGGTCAACTGTGAGTGAAGGAAAAATAACTCTGGATTATTGTCCATGGTGGCAAATGTAATGACAAAACCTACAACAAAAAGTTGTTTAATTTTGAAAAATGTGTGTTTGGACATTAACCCGGTACATGAACATGTACACAGTACTGGGTGAGATGCAGAGAGGTGTCTAAGAAACACCCAGTGCATCATGGGAATCCCCCGGCAGCCTGCACCTATTGCAGCATAACTAGGGGAGGATCCTGGGTCACCTGGTCCAGCCCTAACTATATGCTTTAGCAAAAAGGGAAGTTTGAAGCCTCATCTTGAAAGTAGAGATAGTGTCTGTCATAACTAGGCTGATATGGTGCTACAAGGTCATTAAGATAAGATGGGGCCTGATTATTTAAGACCTTGTATGTGAGGAGCAGGATTTTGAATTCTGGATTTAACAGGAAGCCAAAACAGAAGAAATTACTATTTATATTTTATTCCTCATTTGACAGAAATGAAGGTGAAAATCTTTTTCTTTTACTTTCACTGAGATCACTGGTGTGTGATGTGTCTGATGCTGAGACACCACAGAACTGTAAGAACAGGATTGTTAGGCTGCATCTCCTGACCCAACAGTAATTTTGAAATTAGCTAGTAACAGCTAGCTAATGTACTTCTGGAGACTAGAGTCTATCACACTTTGGTAATAAAGTAAATATAATATGTTCAACACTGAATTGATTGTATTCCTGATGGACTGAGCAGTAAATCTGCCACCGGTTAGTCCAAAAAAAGGTTTTTTATTTAACACAAAAAAACCCAAACTTTGGTTAAATTATACATGAATCTAAATCTCAGGTCCATAAAAGAGGTCAAGTAACAGAACTGGACTCAAAAGCTGGCAACAAACAATACTAACACAAACAAACTGACCTTCTGAAGGAGACTTAAATAATGTCTGATCAGCCTACAAAGACACAAAAAGAACACACAAAAACCTAACTGAAACTAACATAACAAATTCCATTTACCCCCCATGATCCAGAGTAGTAGTATGACCCAATTTGCAGGTCTCCATATAGGCTTGCTCCGCCCCCTTTTCCACCTCCTAGCTCATCAACCAGGGACCGGAGCAGCTGCCACTGACTCAACGCAGAAAACAGAGAAAGATTAAATCATACAAATAGCAGTGTAAGCTGACATGTGCACACTTGCTTTACAGTATTGTGTGACTGTATAAATAAATTAAAACCAATTCTTTATTACCCTGTAAATTATATCCTATATTTAAAGAAAGAAAAACAAAAGTGTAGTGTGATGCACACGTTTGGTAGCTGCAGCGTCCTGATTATTCCAGAGAGTGCTGGGAGTCACAGAGTAGGTCCTGGTCTGTGTGTGTGGGCTTCCTGCTTCAGTGTTGAGGTTTCCGTTTTCCTCAGTGAGCAGCGAGGCTCATGCTTCGTGCTTTTAGTCTTGAGCCAGGTGTCATCCACCTGTAGTGGTTAGGTGCTTTCCCTTTAACAGAGCCAAGAGCTTTATTTTCCACTTCTTCCATGTAAAGGTTGCTGTTGATCTTTGTGTCCATAGAGACCCTCATATTTAAGGGTGTCAGAGGTTTAGCAGTGTGCAAATCTGATCGGGGGTGAAGCTGTTTCTGTGTTGTTGTAGTTGTTTTCTGTCTCCACCTACACGGACTATGGTTGTAGGTATACACGTGAAAAGGGAGACCGCATCAGAGGACGCTGTGGTTTCATCTTTATTCAGTGAAAGCTTTTGGACCTTGTTGGTGAGGACAGTAGAGTTTTTGATGTGATGGGGTGTGTTCCCCACAAGGGGGAGCTGGGACGGTGGTGAGATGGGTCTGAGTGGAATTACTGCTTTGTGGACCTTTGGTAGCTTTATCACAAACTGTCTGCCACCTACAAAGCAGCTTTGAGATCCCTTCCAGCTGGCAACATTAATGAAGATGCTTTCAAAGTGAAACTGTGAGGAGATGCTACACTGATATTGTTTACAGTCATGAAGTACAAACTACAAAGAACTACAAACAATCCTCATTGATCATGCTCCACTTTACGACTTTTTTCATTTTTGAATGATCCAAAGCATCAAAGCCAACCAACAGCGTGGTTAAGAAAAACACGCTGCAGCTGCCAGCACCCTTCAGCCTCATGGTTAAAAGCTTCTACAGAATACATTTGAAATTTTTTCTGAAAACTTGACCTCTGACCTTGGGGTCAACAGAATTTAAACTCATCCTAAACTTTTAATAGCTGCACTGATGATATGAATTTTAAAATCCTATGTCACCTCATTCTTGAGTAATCATGGGTGTCTATTAGGGCTGGGTTTTGATGATCGATTCATCGATTAAAATCGATTCTCGCTTGGATAACGTGATATCGATTCATTAAAATCCTGATTTTTTTAATATGAATTTATTTTTCCTGAAACACCAGAATCTCAGGTGAAGCCTCACAAAATATCAACAACCACCAAACATTTAAGACAGTAAATGAGAGCAGGAGCACGGACTCTGCACAGAGACGCGAACACACAGCTCGACCCGCCGACGCATCAGAATCAGTGAGCTGTGACTTTCTCACCGACGCCACGGACACGGTCGGGGCTGACAGCCGACAGCTCGCTGACTCTGACGTGTCGGCGGGTCGAGCTTTGTGTTCACGCCCTTTTTGTGCTGATTCTGAAGCTGTTAGTTTATCTCTCTCCAAACAACATTGATCCAAACTAAGCTTCACACAAACATCGTCATGGACTCACTCTGACTTTTGCTGTTTTGC
>NW_005187955.1:96189-98473 GCF_000239375.1 Pundamilia nyererei
TAGTCACATTGCTGCTAAGGAAAGTTTCACAGCTCCAAAACTCAAGAATTTACCTAACTTTGTTCTGTGCTATGAGGTGCAGCTCAGTGGGTCCAATAAAGGTTCAACAGTTTGTGTTCAGAAGCAGAATTTATTTGTAATTTTGACAAGAAGACAAATTTTATGAGAAATCAATGAAGAAACACCAATTCTAAGGAGTTAACTAATGTTTTTTGTCAAATACGAGTCAGAATTAAAATTCCACTGTGAAATCTTTTTGTTTGAATAAAGGTCAAGTTCAATTAGAACGATGAGAGTACGGCGACTCCAGTCATCGTCTTTATAGCTTCACACGTCTGAAACGCCCAACAGTCCCCCAACAGCTCCATCCACTGAAGAAGCCGCCCAGTTCCAGCACAGAAGGTTTGACTGGTCTGACTCCCAGTTTATCTTATTATAGTGAATCAGGGTTATCCATCCATTCTCCTCCACCTATCAGGGTTGCAGGTGGACTGGAGCCTATCACAGCCCTGCTCAGGCTGTCAATCTGACCTGGGCTAACACAGAGACTCAACCAATCACACTCACATTCAGACCTGTGGGCAGTTTGGAGTCACCGAATAAGCTAACCCCACTAACTGAATCAAAAGACAAAAGTTTGCACACCCCATGATTCAAGCCTGTAGAGCCACCTTCATCAGCAAGTCATTTTCTCTGAGTCATTGCAACAGCTTAGCTCTTGTCTTGGGATCATCGTCCTGCTGAGTGAGCTAATACCAGATGCCCAGGTCCATCACTGTGCTGACAGGGTGTCCAACTGCAGGCCTCGAGTCCTGCAGGTTTGTGTGTCCTGTGTGACCAGATGCAATTTCACAAACCTACATTTGGTTGTTGTTGTTGTCGTTTGGTTTTTTAAACAGAGAAGAGGTTTTTCTTTCACACTTGCTGATGATTGACGCGTTGGATCAGCAGCACATTAAAAGCAGGGTGGATATACAGAGGTTTTTATTGGACTCCTGTGAAACGTTTTCCACACTGACTTCACATTTCTACAAAGTGAAAAATCACTTTTCATACTCATTGCAATAAATAGTTACAACTTTGACAATTCTGTGCTTTAAGCCACGTCTACACTACAAGTCACACGTTTGTCACACATCGCATCACATGTGAACATTGCAGGCTGTACAGGTATCCTTCACTTGTGCTCTTAAAGTTCTCTGAACATTTCCTTGACAAAGCATTTGCAGAAAAACGTCTGTGTGATGTCCTGGTAAATGTGCTTATTTTCTGCTCAACAGTATCAATGTCTAAAAGTAGTTGTCACACATGGACCGACAAAAACGTGTAAATCTGGAGGTCAGCTCTTCCAGTCCCAGGGGACACACAGGTCTCCATCTTGCATGACAGAGTAGAAGTGAGAAACACAGATCTGGAGGCCTTGCATGTGGGGGGAGCGCTGCTCCAACAGTCTTTCACAGCATTGAATCATCTGGGCAGGGCTGACACTGGGCTCCTTAGACAAGCTCCTCAGAGACAGAGTCTCAAGACACAGCTTCACCACAGCCTCCTCCTCTGCCTGCAGTCTGCACACAAACAGGCAGGTGACAAAGTCAACATACAGACAAACAGGATTCTTAATAAGCACCAGATAGAAAAACTCTCAGGCTGCGTTCACTCTGCAGGTCTTGATGCTCAATTCAGATTTTTGGATCAAATCTGATGTTTTTGTCTGCTCGTTCACACTACAAATAAAATGCCACAGCAAACGCGCTCTAGTGTGAACGCTCAAAGCGCCGCATGCACAAAAGAAGACGTCACACACAACGCGCTCTGTTTAGATCCAGAGCAACAGTATGTGTGACTGATGGCCTTAATATAAAGACTTCAGACTTCACGTTTCCCAATTTAGCTTTAAGTTATTCTGTTATTGACATAATAATGTAAATAACCTAATAATGATCCTTGTTGCTGTTTTAGAGCAGCGCTGCTTCAAAGGATAGTTCCTGTCAGAATCTGCAGATTATACAGGACAAAGAAAATGTTCACGTTGTCGTCCCAACAGTTTCACTGGATGGACAGGAAGCGTTCGCGATGTCTTCTCCGGCGCTGATAATTGGCGTCTGTCTTGTGTCAGTGACGTAAAAGACGGATTTAATGCGACCTGACCATCAAACAGCAGTCGCTTTCTGAAACATCAGATATGTGTCGGATTCAGCACCACATACGGAAGTGACCCAGATCAGATTTGAAAATATGGGATTTGTGCCGTTCACACTGTCACACCATGATGGGATAGATGGTC
>NW_005187955.1:98960-101314 GCF_000239375.1 Pundamilia nyererei
ACGTGGCAAAGACCAAGGAACTGATCGTGGACTTCAGGAAGACCAGGAAACACTTGACCCCTGTTTCAATCCAGGGGGTCAGTGTTGACATTGTGGAGGACTATAAATACCTCAGAGTGCACACAGACAATAAACTGGACTGCATTAAAACACCACAGCACTTTACAGGAAGGCCAGAGTCGACTCTATTTTCTGAGGCAGCTGAGGTCCTTCAACATCTGCCGAGCAATGATCAGGATTTTCTACGAGTCTGTTGTGGTCAGTGCGATCCTCTATGCTGTTGCATGCTGGGGGAGCAGGCTGAGGGTCGCAGATGCCAACAGACTCGATAAACTGATCACAAGGCCAGTAATGCTGTGGGGACGGAGCTGGACTCTCCTAGGGTGGTGTCCAGGATAAAGACAATCATGGATAACACCTCCCACCCACTGCACGACGTACTGGCTAGTCAAGCGAGCACGCTCAGTGAGAGACTGAGATTACCCATGATGCACCACTGAACGACACAGGAAGTCATTCCTGCCCGTGGCCGTCTCCCCGTACAACTCCTCCATCCAACACACTGTGAACACTGCAATAGTTACACCCTTTTTACACACACTCTTTCTACTCTAATATTCTTGACATTTATTACTTGGTGACTTGCATATATTGTGCTGTTCCTCTGATCTTAACATATTGTGTTGATAAACAGTCTAGTTGGTTTTTGTTAATGTTACTTTACTGGAGCAATCCTAAAGTATTCTGATTCTGATTGATTGAGCAAGTTGACAAGAAGATCTCAAATTCTAACAGTAAACACAGCGACTGAATAGACTAAAAATAAAAACTAGTAATTTCAATCAACACCGTCTAGTTAAACTTGGGCAGTTGTAGGTGTGGTGGTCACATTGTATAAAGCAGTCATGGATGTAGGCGTGTGGGGGTTCTATCACAGAGGCAGTGCTGGGTACGTGCTGCCCCATAAATCGGCCTTCATGGAGTTCCAGCTGTAAATCTTATTACTGCTGGCAGGAGCAAAATCACTTATGATTGTTGCTTGACAACGTTTTTGAAATTGTTTCTGCAAACATGCTAGCATCTTGTAAGAGAGGAAAAATACTAAATATGATATAAACTATAAAAAGACCCCTCCCACCCCCCCAAAGAAAGACAGCATGCAAACAGACAGACTACGTCACACTCACTGGTTTTTGCGTTGGATGCGCCGTCGGGCTTCAGGGGCCTGGTTCTGAAGGAAGACCTGTAGTGTAGGAAGATCACATTTGATGGGAATAACGAAGTGTCCCATCTCATGAAGACTGGGGTTGGAGCGGTCACTGGAAGAGACACAAACATTAAGTAAACTGCACGTGCTTGTGATGGTCAGTGGTTAAAAGGGTTTCGTACTTTTCCAGCAACATGGTGAGGCCCTGCAGACTCCTGGGGTGCAGACGAAGGTGGTGGGACATGAGACGTTTGTGGAAGGTGTTTAGGGAACTGTAGTGCTCAGCTATGGGCTGAACTGGTCCCAGTCTGTCCATGTGCACCACTTGGGTTCCACCCAGGAGGAGGCTGATCCTCTCCTTCAGCCAGTGTGTCTGCTGCTGCAGGCTGTGATAACCAGGCAGCTGCTCAAAAAGCTGGAGGCACACAGCAGGGGTCAGAAAACGAAAGGCAGCACAGAGACTATACATGCCAGCAGGACAGCCACAGCTGCATTACTTTTGTCCACTGATGATGAACATCCATGGTTCCCAGCATGACGTGTCCAGAAGCATTCATCCCTGACTGGTCGGCAAACACAACCGTATGTCCTGGTAAGAAGACGAGTGCGTGAAAACTGTTCTACACATCTACACGCAGTGGCAATGCTCCCAAAATGATGAGATACCCACTCTTTCCACAGAAACAGGTCTCTAGGATATGATCACTGTCTGAAAACACATCAGAGGTCGATATGAAAACCTCCTGCTGATGGAGGACGTGACTTTGTTTGGTGAAAACAGTGTTTGATTGAAATAATCGTGCTAAAACAAGAGTTTACATGTTCTTTAATACCGTAAATCATCTCTAATAACCAAAATATTAATCAGTCTTACTGATATGCTGAATGAGTAATGATGGAGGATGTTTCGACCCTGGCAGATCAGGATGTGAAAGATAAGATAAATGTGATTGTGGTCAAAGTTAATCATGCTTAACAGCTTAGAAACTGATCAGAAGATAATCAGTTATAAGTTCGACCATTACAACTAATAAGAAAATATAATCTATGACATGATTCTGATAAAAAGGACCTCACCGAGACTCCGTACAGAGCAGCCTGTTCGGGCAAAGATGGCCTTGGCGGCTGTGTGTGTGTGTGTGTGTGT
>NW_005187955.1:102209-108534 GCF_000239375.1 Pundamilia nyererei
AAGGATCATTATTAGGTTATTTACATTATTATGTCAATAACAGAATAACTTAAAGCTAAATTGGGAAACGTGAAGTCCAAAGTCTTTATATTAAGGCCATCAGTCACACATACTGTTGCTCTGGGTCTAAACAGAGCGCGTTGTGTGTGACGTCTTCTTTTGTGCATGCAGCCGCTTTGAGCGTTCACACTAGAGCGCGTTTGCTGTGGCATTTTATTTGTAGTGTGAACGAGCAGACAAAAAATCAGATTTGATCCAAAAATCTGAATTGAGCATCAAGACCTGCAGAGTGAACGCAGCCTGAGAGTCGCTGTTCCTGCAGATGGAGCCTGTCGAGGTGGTTCAGCCCCCTGAGATACCTCCTAGGTGAGGTGGTCAAACAGCGTTATAGAAAGAAGAAGTGAGGAAAGGTGTTCTAATGTAGTGAGTTAAAATGAGGTCATGTTGGAAGCAATCAGCTGATTCAATGTCACAACGGGGGAGGCCAGACGCCATCTCAGACGCTGTGACGCCCAGGAAGAAAACTGAGAACAAAGTGAGATGCTGCTTTCCTGGTAGACGATTATTATCAACGTGACACAGAGTCCACTCAGGCCTCGATGTGCCCGTTTTCTCCGCCTTAGCTCACAGTAGGTAAATTAGATAATTCACGTATTTGACTCTGTTCATCTGGATGTTTTCAGTGGGAGAAACGTTTCATTCGTAAAACCAGTAAAAACCTGCATATTATTATAATATCACTCAAAGGGTTCTTATAGGTCACTACTCTTAGAAATGAACAGATCCTTGGGGCCTAATTTTCAGAGCCGCTACATTTAACCCAGTCAGTTACCAAGTGCACAGATTTCGAGGAGAGCTGCTTACAGAAGGCTGAATTCAAAGACACCTTCAAAATCAATGTGGTGGAAGGTTCGTCCAACTCTGCCCCCTTATGTTCTTGTAGGCATGCCTGAATGTCAGGGCATGCTCCTAATGAGATGTCCTGTGGATCTCCTCCTAGATGTGGACCAGGACATCACTGAGTTCCTGCACGTGTTTCGTACTCTCACCACTGAGGCCGAGACCTGTTGTGCACCAGGGGAACCCAGAAGCACTGCACCAGCGTAGGGTCTAACAATGGGTCCAAGGATTTCATCTTCATACCGAATGACAGTCAGGCTGCTGTTGTACAGCCTGTAGGGGTCTAACAGTGGGGTACATCACAATAGCTAGAATCACCTGAACCTGTTAGAGACCATAGAGAATATGGAAACACTGCGGTGCTTTTTCTACCTGTGGTTAAGGGATCTCAAGATTTTGAGGGTATTTCCACAGCACTACATACATGTACGGAGAGTTACACAGTTGTTGTCCTTTTGCCTCTGTACACAACCAAATTATAAATCAAATCAAAATATCACGTAAGTGTAGACTTTCAGCTTCAATTTAAAGGCTTGGTTTATGTAAAGGTTTCATATTAATGGTTAATATAAATATTTTGTAATTACAGCAATTTTTATCTATGGTCGCCCACTTTCAAAGCTTCAAAAGTAAATGGACACTGCACTTCCTGTTTATACCTCATCTCTGTCTGACCAACCTAGCCAAATTATAAGAGCCAATCACAGCAGAGGATCCCTCCAGCAGGTAAGCTGTCACTCATGAAGGGTCTGATCAACTCTGTACAATGATGTGTGGCAGCTAGCTTAAACGCTTTAACAATGGGCATGGCTGTTAAAGCCACAGGAAATCTCATGATGCTTCTAAAACATGTGCTGTTGCTAGCTGCCCACATGGAAAAGATCTATAAATCTTATAAAGTTTGTATCTGTCGTGTGTGAAACCTGCATGAAAAGCATACAAGAGTGAAAACAGATACAAGATCCATTGGAAAATTATATAATGAAACTTGTGTGTTTTGGATACTAAAACAATATATGAAAGTGGCCACTTTCATGAGTAAATCATATAAGCCTGATATGATTTACTCATGAAGTAGGCCACATCTGATGCAAGTCTTTTAGAAGTTTTTTCTATTTCTTTTCCATATGAGTAGGGTTGCCTTTTCAGATAAAAACCGACTCAGTGACTCACAAAGTTCTTGCTCTCCCCTCACACGTCTATGGTGGTATGCAAAAGTTTGGGCACCCCTGATAATTTTCATGATTTTTCTTCAATAATCATTGGCTGTTTGGATCAGCAATTTCATGTAAATATATCATATAGCAGACGAACACAATGACATTTAAGAAGTGAAATGAAGTTTATAGGATTTACAGAAAGTGTGCAATATTACTGAAACTAAATTAGGCAGGTGCATAAATTTGGTCATGAAGCTCATCGAGAGGGCCGAGGGTTTGCAAAGCAAAGCGTGGCTACCTACAGCAATCTAAGAGCCCTCGATGGGCTGTTAGCAGACGCTCATAAATGTTACGCCTGATCATTGTATGTGTGTCTGTGTATTTAAAGAAGATGATGCTTGGAGATTTAATTTACAGTGATATGATCCTCGATCACAGTGTGTTACCTCTATAAATGAATTCGACTGTACATTTGAAAACACTACAGAGAAAAAAGAAAAAGGAGAAAAATACACAGCATTAACAGAAACAATGGTACCAAGCCATCAGTACTCAGCCTAAACTCACTGTTGTATTTGGGTTTTTTGCACTACATAAGAACATTTTAAATCTTTTGTAGACTTTGCTGTATTTTTTGCACATCAGAAAACTTAAAACTAATTTAGCTATCAAGGTTATTTTTTGTACTGTAAATAAAATAAAATAAGCCTCTTAATCTATTTCCTCCATGGTATTTAAAATGGTGTTAAGTATTGTCTTTGTCATCTGTATCAGATTCTATCATCATAGCACCCTGTGAGGCCTGAGGCATCTGAAAGAAGAAAACAGAGTAAATCATGCTTTATCCAAGTACTGAAACAAACCTTGTCATACTTATGCAAGTTTGTCCAATTACTTTTGAGCTTCAGGAGGTGCTACAGATAACGATGGCTGGTATTCCTGCAACAATGAATGCAGTACTTTTATTAAACCCTTGAAGTGAAGCTGAAAGTCTCCATTTCAGTCACATTTTGACGGCTTAATTAAAAATCGAGTGTGTTGGAGTGAAGGACTGTACCACACATAACAGGCACGTGACAGGACTGACGGTGTAAAAGCCATGAACCTTTTTACCTGATGGACAGACAACAGTTCAGAGATCTGTGCTACTGTGTGTATTACTAATGAACGCAGCTTGCTTGTAACCTCTCAGTGAGATTATTTACCTTGCAGGTTGATCAGAGCCTCGGGGTTCTGGTGAGACAGGCGGCTCAGACTTTGAAGCTGACAGTACCTGTGGGAGACTCCCCAGCTGCGCTGCCATCTGCACCACACAGCTGATCTCATCATTCAGTAACAGTAACATGTACACAGTTTCTTACAGTTCAGTGCACAGAATAAAGACCTCTGTGCCCTCAGGAACAGCAGACAGGGCAACCTCTGAAACAGTAAAGACGGCTGTACCTGATATCGGTCAGATTAAATCTGCGACACAGCTCCCTCTTCAGTCTCTTCAGTTCTTCTCTCCGAGGAAGACTCGCATTGTGTTTCTTTGAGGCTTCAGGTTCGTTGTTTCTCAACCACACACTGGCAAAAAAGATCATGTACAAGTCATTAAATATAATTGCTGTAGTTATGAAAATCTGTCATCACCATCTTTGCAAAACGTATTTGTGTTGTTATATATGTCACATTACTCTGACGTCTCCCTCTCTAGAACTGTGTGAACTATAAATAAAGTACTTTCACATTATTACATTTAAATATAAGTGACCATGTATGCACACATTAGCTTTAGCATGCCCTATTGCTATTTACTGAATAGAAATAAAATCCACAGCAAACACAGCAGTGTGTCTCCGTGACTGATCACAAACAGCAGTGTTTGAGTTTAGAAGGTTTCAACACTTTCCTACAGTTGAGATGAGACAACCGCAACCAGAGAGCCGAGCCTACCTGAGCGTAGGCTCGGCTCTCTGGGCCTGCTGCAGCTCCTGCTCGGGGTCTTTGAAGCCAGTGAAGGTGTAATAGCTTTTATCCCATTTGATGGTTCTGTAGAAAGGCTCCCCCGTCTCAGTGGGACTTTTACTTGCTGCTTTACTCGCCGTTAGTCCCTTCATGTGCTCCACAGGCAGGCTGCAGCTCGTCAAAACATCCATCACTGTGCTCAAAACATCATTTGTGTGCAAAGTAAAACTTACGGAGCGGAAGCCTGAGAAGCAAACAGGAGCAATTTTATGTTAAAACCCCCCAAAAACCTGACTGGTACTTTGAGCATTTTAAAAGAAATGCACCTGAGCTGATGAGTTCTGGCTGCACCTTACTGCTGTACTTTGTGTTCCTTATATAAAAGGTGAGCTTCATGGGTTGAACTGAACGTGAGCCGGGCTTCTGCAAGTTTTCCAGATAGCCATTCAGCCTCTTTAGCGAGTTTTCATTCACCTCCTGTAACACAGAGGTACCAGAACTTACATCATGGCAGCTCATCCCAACAAACGTCTGACAGTGTTGTATGTGCACAGATTATAATCACATCATATTACTTTATATTGTATACGGATCCCAGAGCACATAGATGATAAGTATTCTGTACACTATGGATTGCCTCTTCTTTGTTGTGCCTACAAGGCGTCACACACATGTAAACCTGGCAGTAAGTTTTCGAACTGTTACTTTACGATCACATGTTTCCAATAACACATATTTGGATTTATGTCATGACAGATATGAGACCTACCCGTTCTTTGGGATATTTACCGAAGAAGTCTGGGTGGACTGCAAAATAAAAGGGCCTGAGAGCATTTACAGCCTCTGCCCCTGACAGCGCTCTCTGTTGCACAGCATGTGTGGCAAAATGCTTCCACTGCAGCCTGCAGAGAAAAGGACAGACATTACAGAAAAGAGACTATTTTACATCATTGAACCCTGCTCTCCAAAGCTGACATAGGCATAACTGCAGCTGCCTGCAACGATGGGCTTTTTGTTCAAACTGAGTATATACTGTCGTCCACTTTCACTGTGCACACAAGAAAAAACTCAGAGTTTTCTGCTATTGTTATTATCTGCCATGGCTGATTTCTTTTTCAAAGTGTCCAGAGTCAGGAGAGACTGAGAAATCCACAGCGTGACACGGCAGAGGTTTTCCACCCATAATGACACACAAATTCAGCAGTGTGTGAAGAAGAGGAGGAAGAGGAGCCAGCATCAGCTGGGAGATGAAGAATAGGACGAGAACAGACTGGGACTGGTGGGAACGTTTAAAACTATTTCTAGATACCTCTGCAAATACAGGAAACGAGTATCTCCAACACAAACTTTAACAGCTGCATACAGAGAGTCACACAAAGACTCACTGATGATTATCCTGAAGGACAGGATGTGATAGGGGAGGACGGAAAAATAAAGGGAACCACAGACAACTTTGATAATACTTTTGTTTTATCCAGAATATATTTGGTTAAGAATTGTTTTAATCAGAATAGAATAGAATAGAATAGAATAATCCTTTAATTGTCTCACAAGGGGAAATTTGGTTGTAACAGCAGCAATAAAAACACACATACAGAGTACTGTACCGTTATTGAATTAAATAAAAGTAAATATGAGTTGGTGGTGATTTGGATTAGGTGGCGAGGGAGGACACTGGACAGACCTGACACGCCCAAACGTACAGTGAGGGTGTGCTGGGAACGTTTAGCAGAGCCCCCGGTCTGCGAGATCTTCAACACACACCTCCGGCAGAGCTTCAACGGCACTCCGAGGGAGACTGGGGGCATTTGTCCGAGTGGACCATGTTCAGTATCTCCATTGCCGAAGCTGCTGCACTGAGCTGCGGATGCAAGGTGGTTGGTGCCTGTCGTGGTGGTAATCCCCGAACCAAATGGTGGACACCAAAGGTGAAGGGAGCCACCAGGCTGAAGAAGGAGTCCTATCTGGCCTGGTTAGCCTGTGGGACTCCCGAGGCAGCTGACAGGTACCGACAGGCCCAGTGGAATGCGGCCAAGTGTGAAGCGGTGGGAATGAGAATCAGCACCTCCAAATCTGAGGCCATGGTCCTCAGCCAGAAAATGGTGGAGTGCCCACTCCTGGTCAGGAACAAGTTCCTGCCTCGAGTGCAGGAGTTAAAGTATCTCAGGGTCTTGTTCACGAGTGACGGAAGAAGGGAGTGGGAGATCAACAGACGGATTGGTGCGGCTGCAGTGCACTGTACCAGTCTGTTGTGGTGAAGAGAGAGCTGAGTGTAAAAGCGAAGCTCTCAATTTACCGGTCGATCTACGCCCCTACCC
>NW_005187955.1:113737-120316 GCF_000239375.1 Pundamilia nyererei
GCTTTGGGGTCCTTAGGGACTAGTAAAGCACTATATATAAATACAGGCCATTTACCATTTACCATCACCTCATGTCTCTTTGAAGCTAAACGACAGACATTTATCAGCCGTGCGGTTAGTTTTCCAGCACTGCTGAAAAACTGTGAAACAAACTGAAACGTGCTGATGATGAAAATAACGCGTCTGCCTATAAAGTCTTTGTTCCCTGCTCGCCATCAGTAACAAAGTCATAGACACAACTTTACATTTCTCATGTTGGCTAAAAACAATCGTACATTTATGGTCTTGAAACAGGACACAGACACTGTAACTGCCGACCTCACATCAAACACAGACTGAGCCCATGTTTGATGTTTTTATATCCAACCTTTACTCTCAAACCTTTAAACAGCAGCGAGTCTCAGCTGAGAGAATAAGTGTTTATATGATGGGGGAACATGTTTTATGAGCAGCAGCCGGCTGTACTGAAATCACTGAATGAAGAGCAAACAGTGCGCCGCATTATCACGGGAACATGAGTGTATTAATCTGGTGATTTATTACATGTGTTAGTGTTATTATACTTCATTCTAATCTGCTGCTGGGTCTTTTACACTGATGGAAGTACAGATAACACAGCATGAACAGCTGTTCAGCCAATCACATTCATTCCACTTTGACCTGCGACAAAATGAAGTCTTGCTCTTTTTATAGCAGTGTTGCATTTGACTGGTATATTTATATGTCTTGTTGAAGCCCTGCTTCACATGATAGCTCTCTGCCACAGCAAACTAAGGGTAAGAGAGTAATGTCTGTAACAAAGGACAGACCCACCCAGAGTCACACAAAATCACAAAAGACAGAGATCCAACAGTAATGGCATGGAGTCGGACAGCAGTACCTGAGCAGACAGACAGATCGATGAGGCACTGACAGCAAAAGAGTTCTAAGTGATATTAAAAGAAAACAAAACAAATGAACTGTCAGAATTCCAGCTGACTATCCCCCAGTACTGGGGGACAGTAACATTACTGTCCCCCAGTAATGTTACTGGGGGACAGTAATGTTACTACTGGGGGACAGTAATGTTACTGGGGGATAGTCAGCTGGGGAATGCTGGGGGCGCTACTCGACCTGTAGAGACCAGAGATGACCATGTGACCATCATTCTGCTTGTTTCGCCCTGGTGTGTGTGTCTGTGTCCAGACTGTGTAGCAGTCACCATCACTGCTCACACCCCCCATCCAGCTTCTCTATGTGACACATCAGTACGATATTCTCACCTTTATAGAAATAAAAAAATGTATTTTGAGTGCGCTGTTTGTCAACAATGCGTTCTTACAGGGTACGTCATGTGTAATAAGAGAATGACACAGGGGGAAGTACTGAACACGTGCATGGAAGGTAGAGACAGCAGCTGAACTCTATCAGTGACCAGAAAGCAGCTCCGCAACTTGCAAATTAACATCAGCTGGTTTAGTCCCAACTGGGAACTTTTAGCTGGCTTTTGAGACGACTCCGCTAATATAATGATAATAAAAAATAATAATGAAAGCACTTTGAATGATCTGACATTGTAGAGTCTTTAACTGCCCTTAAACCTGTTGAATTCACTGACTGTGAAAAACGTTTGCTGTGCTATCCAGGACTGCAGGATAAAACTATCATACAAAGCAGAAACACCACTGTCATGTTTGGGCTAACGAGGCAAAGTGGAACTTTTCTGTGGCCAAAATGAGACCTTTGACCTACAGCTGTTAAACAAGATGTAAAATAATCACAAAGGTTTGGAAAAATAACGTTGATTTACATATTTCATAGATTTATGAAATATTTAAACGGAAGTGAACGGGATGATCATGTGACTTTGCAAGTTAATAATTCCAAGATAAAAATTTAGAACCTACTTTTAATGTCAAAATGTTTGCACTGAATTATATTAAAGACTGCATTAAATGTAAGTTATTACAGATGTGTCGATCCCAACAAAGGAAAATGAAACCCAAAAAGCCTTTAGCAGCCTGATGTCTGGAGGGCAGGTTACCAGACGATCGTAAACTGCGACCCGTACTGTACCGCAGGAACACATCAAAGGAAAGACTCTGTCACATTTTCTGTCCATTGCTGATAAAGCAAAAATCAAACTCGGTCATTTTGATACTTTTCTTAATATGCCTTCAAAATGCACATATTAGACTTTTTAAAATCAGTTTTAAAACTGTCATTATACTCCAGCCCGCACGTAATCTAGTGATCGTACGTGTTGGGACAGTTTTACCTGATGGTGCATCGCAGAAGGGGGATTGCAGACATTGCTGACGCAGCTGGTCCAGAGATCCGCATGTAATCACGGCCTTTTCAGTCGGTCCATCTGCATTTCCTTTATCAAAGCACTTCCATAGTTTGTTACACTGGATCTGGCAGCAGCCTGGTACAGCTCAGCAGGGACTAAATCAGAGTAACTTCAGTTCGTCAGAAGAAAATCAACTGAAACAGATACCTAACGTTTCTACGGTGTTAGCTAACTCTAATTTGTATTTACTCCTTTGAATCCCATGCTATCATGTTTTTCTACCAATATTAACAAACATTTGAAAACAGAACAACCACAGATTATAATGTCTCTGTAGTTTCCTTTGGGATTTCTAATCAATGACGGCAACAAAACATGGTTCCAGTTTGCTAGCCAGGCTAGCACATAAAGTTAGCATTGCTATGAGCTGCTGCTGCTGCTACGCCGCAAACAAAATCCTATAAACGACTTACAGTATGTTGTCAGTAACAATTTAACAACCAACCAAAGTGACCTGTAACATCCCTGCCGTTAAGGTAGGACCGTTTTAGTTAGCGGCTGTGGGTGTTCTTCTTCTGCGATTCCTAGTACCAGCTAGCCGCACCATTGCGCCACCAGGCGGACTGGAGCGTCAGGTTAGGTTGAAGCTCGACATCCAGAGTTTTCTTCTTCTGGCTCCACGTGTTTGGAAAGGAAACCCATCCAAGCAATCTTTGAATGGTGAATGTTTTGTTCGTGTATCTTTGCATTATGGGTTAATATAAAAGTGACTGTATTATTACTTGAATAATTTCTGTGAGATTAAAGATTGATGAATAAATAGTAACAAGGTCCAGAGTAATTAGGTGAGTGAGCACGATTTTACTGTTAGGCATATAGTTTTTTATTTTATTTTCTCCAGTCTTTGAAGATGAAATATTTGTGGTGGCCTACCACACCAGCTGTCAGATATCTATAATACAATCTTGAGATCCTTTCCTAGGGGATTCAACTCTCACTCAAATCTTGATCCAAGTGACCTCATTAATTAACAGGATGGCAGACGGGATCGCTCTCTTGCTACGAGTGTCGTCCACGCAATCGCACACACATTCAAACAGCACTTCATGCCTATGCACTTACTAGGATTGTCATTTACTGGTTTGTTTCGTACTATTGTCCTGCTGCATAACCTGAATGCACTTAAGCTTCAGAGCATGAAATGCTAGCTGGACATCCTCCTGTAGAGAACAGAATCCATGGTTTCATGTATTACAGCAAGTCTTCCAGGTCCCGAAGCAGCAAAGTAGCCCTAGAGCACCACACTACCACCGACAAATCTTGCAACAAGTTCAGCTTTGTGTCATGGATCCACACAATATCTTCCCAAACGTGCCCTTTTTGGCTGGCACTGGTTTTCACCTTGAACTCTCCAATGGATGCCATTTGTACCCAGTCTCTTTCTTAGGTTTACCCCTGTTCCAAGTTCTCTCCATTGGTGCATAATGGCTCACAGCATGGTTCACTGGAGTAAAATGGCTTTAGAACCTTTTTCATACTCATAGATGTCAGTGACTTTGTTTCTCATCTCTTCTTGAGTTTTTTTTAGAAAGTCTGATTGACAGCCACCTATATTATCCATGTGTGGCAGCCTGTCATTCATTGGCTTTAACTTATCCTTACAGGCCATTAGATCTTGGTGGGAGAATAATTGTGGTAAATTGCCAAACAATGTCCAGAGCCAGCGGGCTGGGTTTTCTATAGATATGTGGCCTGGACTAGTGAAACAGCTTATACTTTTAAAAAAGTACTACAAATTTTACCCCAGGTCTACTTCTTCAAGTGGTGTCAAACGTTTGTGCTGATGGAGCCGAAACCACGTTTGTGCTGCAAAAAATCATCATCTGTCCCGCTATCATTTTAAAGTCATTCCAGAGGTCATCAGAGGTCTTAACGACAGTGGTGTCAAACATTTGTGCTGCAGTCATTTTAAAAAATATTAATAAAAGAAAATTTCAAAGGGGCCCCTTTCAATGTTCCACAACTCAGACTTAACACTTTAGTGTAGTTTCTAATATTTTATTTCAGAATAGCAACAAAAATGTAACTAATGTTACATACTAAGGCAGCTTCCTGCTGCAACTCTAAAGGTGTCGTGGACAGTTTACCTGACAGCCAATGCTGGTTTTGTCAAAGGCATTCAAGTTTAGTCTGTTAATGCAAAATCAATTGAAGAGGCAAAGGTTTGCTAGTGCTACATGTGATCAAGCAAAATTAATTATTTGTTTCACTTCCATTCATTACGTTTACCTGAACGAACACAAGCAAAGTGAAGTTGGAAAGACATTGAAATGCAGACATTTTCTCCGTGACTGAAGCACATCGCCCTCTGCTGTGTGTCAAAGTGACCATGCTGGTGGCCACTGACAGGCAAGGTAGCAATGTTAATGAGCACACAACTGCTTATTGATATGTGACACATCTGATAAATCACTGATAGAAACAGAAACATACTGCAATGCAAAGGTTGCAGAAATATTTGGTCACAAACTGAGACAAATGTTAATGACAATCTTTCAAAAATAAATCAAAAACACAGAATGCAGCCTTTAAAAGATGGTAACCTGTAACCTATTATCCATCTCATGACACGATTCAAGATTAACAATGAAAACTTTTAGATAAAACATGGAGAAATCAGTCTGAGTGGCATTTATTCCAACAAATTAACAGCAGAATTCTGAGAAGGTTGCAACATCAGCACACTGAAGTATCACAGCTCGGGACACACAAGCTCATTATCCATTCATCTGTTTCCCAGCCTATTCCTATCACAAGGCTCACACACAAACACATGCTCGACCCAGAGCTGATCTTGTGCGTGCTGCTGTGTTTTAAGTCTAAGGAGCACCGTGGGCAGCTTGGTAATCAACCTGCCGAGAAAAATGTGAAGTTGGTTGTGTAGGTAACAAAAACAACACGACCACAAAAGGCCCACGCTAAAACACAATTTCACTTACATAGATGTTATTGGGTGATTTGTTCCATGGTTAGACAAAACAGTCTGCCTCTTGTTTTTGAAGCTCAGATTATACCTCGTTTTCACATGTGACAGTGGTTCAAGGGCTGGCATGGATACACACTGAGTGGGAGAGTCAGTCTTTGTTGTGTTTTAACACGGGGATTTATTTTTCATCCTACACTGTTGGAAGCCTGGAAGAACTTTTTTTGACAGTTTGTACAAATTGAAATGATAAAGGACTTTTTATTTTATGGGTGTTCTATTTAAAGCTGTTGGGGATTGTTTTTGACAGAATAAGAACCTAATGCAAACTTCACCTTAGAATGAAAATGATCAATGGAAAAACAACAGCTTCCTGAGATGCACCAGGCGATCACATGTCACATGGGTGGCTTTGCAGGCAGGAAATCATTTCTTGGACTGGCCTCTTCTCAAAACAAATCTGATAAACTGCTGTGAACAAAGGGAACCTGGAGAGAGGAAGGACAGAGTTAGAGCTTGACAAAGCAGAAAAGAGAAAATTCAAGTTATTAATTTCACATGTAACAAACGTATATAGACTAGATAAACAACAACAACAACAACAACAACAACAACAACAACAACACAGAAGTAAATAAATTCAAATTTAAAGTCAGAAAGAAAGTTCTAAACACTGATGAGCCAAAGTATGACCATCTCTACGATCTCAAAACGACCCAGTAACATATTTCAGTTTGTTTCAGCGTAGAATCCTAGTGCGGTTCATTACAGTAACTACAGAGTTTAGGGAGAGTTTGTTCTTTATTATCTATTTCTGCGTTTAAAAATAGTTCAAATCCTTTCGAAGTGTGTAGTTGTAGTAATAATAATAATAATAATAATAATAATAATAATAATAATAATAATAAGCGGCTGAGAGGTGGCTTGTGGTAACCATCGAACCACATGGGGGAGAAATGGCGCCGTCACATTTCAAGCATCTTCTCAATCCCACTGACATGACCTCCATACAGGAAGCAGATTCTGTGAGGAAAGGGATGACGCCCGTCACCGGGGGCGAGGTCACTTAGGCACTTAAACCACTCTTTGGTAAGGAGGACTTAAGGCTGTGCTCCAGTTATAGAGAGAACACACTCCTCAACCTCCCCAGGAAAGTCCAGGTGAGGGCACTGGAAGCAAGAATCCATCATTAGTTGAACGTCAGATTCATTAATGTCGTTTTTGTCCTGGACAGGGGAATGCTGGACCAGCTCTTTATCAAGTCAGGGACATTCCAGTGCACGTGGGAGTTTGCCCAACCAGTCTACATGTGTTTTGTGGACTT
>NW_005187955.1:121280-123461 GCF_000239375.1 Pundamilia nyererei
ATTTATATTTGAGATTCTTCCACGTAGCCTTCCTTTGCTTTGATTGCTGCTGCACACTCTTCATTCTCTCCATGAGCTTCATGAGGTCGTCACCTGAGACAGTTTTCCAACAGTCTTGAAGGAGTTCCCAGAGAAGCCGAGCACTCGTTGGTCCTTTGCCTTCACTTTGTTCTCCATCTCATCCCAAACCGTCTCCACTGGCTTTAGGTCAGGTGACCGTGTTTCGGGTCATTGTCATATTCAAACAAAGTAAATGATGGTGCAAGTAAAAGCAAACCAGATGGGATGGCATGTGGCTGCTGTGGTAGCCATGCTGGGTTAGTGTGCCTTCAGTTTTGAATAAATCCCAACAGTGTCACCAGCAAATCACCTCCACACCATCACACCTTCCCCTCCATGCTTCACAGTGGGAACCATGTGTAACATAGTTTAAAAATGGTTCAAGTTACATCCTGCTAAATGGGACGATGGCACCACCTACTGTTGGAAATGTCACGCTGCAGTGACTGAAGGGCAAATGATGTTGGGTAATAATTAGAGTGATGGAGGATTCCCGTAGAGATAACGAATGGGTAAATTTCATGGACAGAAATGATGTTACTAGTCCGTAACAGAAATAGAAGTTGACCTGGCTATTTTTGATTAAATATATTAGCTGTGGGTTCCTTCTGTCATCCTTACGTTGGGTTAGACGTTCGCCTTTTCACACAAGGCTCACGCTGGTTGTCCACGAAAATGACCATTCTACTTTGTTGCCCTTCGTCATAAATGCGGATGCTGAGTAAAAGGGGCTAAACTGACCCGACCCCGTTTGTTCATTTAAAGAACCCGAAAAGACATAACACTGAGGTGAGATGCATGCATCCTCAGCAGTGGAGGCGACTCTTGGTCTTCCTTTCCTGGGGCGTCCTCAAGTTTTTGCAATTTTCGGGACTGAGCTTCAGTTCTTAAAGTAATGATGTCATTTCTCTTTACTTAGCTGATTGATTCTGTCAAACAGGGCTGTCAGCTGTGTACCAACCTGACTGCTGCGCAACACAACTGATGGTCCCAACTTACACCAATGAACCCTGTCAGGCACACCTGTGAGGAAAACCATTTCAGGTGACTGCATCATGAAGCTCATTAAGAGAAGGATGAGGGTTTGCAGCTCTGTCAACAAAGCAAAGGGCGGCTACTTAGTAAAAATAAAGACAAACCAATAAATGTTCAAACTTTTGACAGGTAGTTTACAGTCAAAATATAGCACAGAGCTGCGTTACATGTCAAAAAAGAAAAAAACTATACAATAGACAGACAAAGAAACTTGATTACAGACCTATTCACCAGGCACTTCTGTTGGAGGATGCGGTAAACCTCAGCTGAGGTGGCAGGGCCCTGGAGCTTCTGACCATTGAAAATCTCCTTCTCCAGCACTTCAATGCTCTATCAGCAGGTGTGACATGAAGAAAATACAAGAAAGTGCACAATTAAAAAGCAGTTCGTCATTTCAAAGCAAAAACTGTTCGAGCTAATAAAGTTTTACATAGTAATGCGTAATGAGGAAAGAGCAGATACACTACAACAACCAAACGTGACGGTGCACATACCTTCCCTGTTCTAACAAAGGCCTCTGCTGCTCGTCGATTGCGGCCGCCATAGCACGTAGCGATGAGGTCGGCCACACCACAGCTCTCCAGAAAGGTCGATGTGGAAACCACGCCATTCTTAGAAAAGAGTTGGGCGAAGGTTATCATCTCCATCAAGCCCAGACGGATCACAGCTGCCTTGGTGTTGTCTCCACACTGCAAGCCATCACAAAAACCTGCACTCACTGCAACGATGTTCTTCACCAGCAAACAAAACAAAAACACACATTTAGAAAATGATGTAAAGCTCTCAATGCAACTAACAGAAGACTGAAAATCATGTACTGATGAGTGCATCACCTCACACCTAATAAAGCTCATTATTAACACGACTGTTCAAGTGTGTTGGTGCACCCATGCTCCAATTTAAACACTACTCTTAAAAAATATATAGATATATAGTATAAAATGATGAAAATCATCGACGCTGCATTCACCAAACCACAGAGCATTTGGAATATCAGTTTATTCATAGGTTCCATGCAGTCAACACCTGTGGCCAATTACATATCTGACACCCATTGAAAATATGACAAAAGAAGTCCCGGCGAAG
>NW_005187955.1:124161-132662 GCF_000239375.1 Pundamilia nyererei
ACACACACACTTTAGATCAGATGGTCAGAACTCGCTGAAATAAAGCATGTCAATAATCCAAAACAAACACTGGGTCACCAAACTCAGGACCATGACAGAAGGGAGCCAGTTGAGACGGTTCGGGCGTCTGGCAAGAATATGTCCCGGGTGAGGTGTTCTGAGGAGGACCCGGGGCAGACCCAGGACACTGTGCAGAGATTATATCTCTCGGCTGGCCAGGGATCACTTTGGTGTTCCCCCAGACGAGCTGGAGGAGGTGGCCGGGGAGAGGGAGGTGTGGGCTTCTCTGCTTAGGCTGCTGCCTACTGTACCTGGCCCCAGAAGATGGATGGACGGACAAATGACAGGAGATGTGGAAATCAGTCTAATCTAAGTATAATCTGAGTTTAGGCTCAAGTATACAAATAAGCCAGATCACTAATTACTAATTTATCTGAACAGGTAAACTTGAAACCGTCTTATCACATTACTGACCATTATGCTCATCAGTTCTCAAAATAGCCTTGAATAGGTGATTAATCCCTAATTGCTAATGCATGGCTTGGCTTCCTGCTAATGAAGCACAGAGCTGTTGGAGCTATTGGTTGGCAAGGTCCTGTTCCCAATCCACCCAAGGAGGCTCCCGAGCAGTCAACAGGGAGTCTACAGACATGCTCGAACAATAAATGAGTAACTTTGGTCTTTGTGATGCTTTGCTTTACATCGTTCAGCTCTCAGAGACTTCTTTTCACCAGAACAGCACTCAGATTCTTGCTTAGACTACTTTTAGTTAGCAGCTCCATTATGAGGGATATCACAGACACAGACTGGTGTCTGTCTCTCAGAGACACAAAGGAGTTACACCACCAATGAGCAGATATTCTTAAAGAAGTTATCTCACAAAAGAACAGGCAGTGTAAACACTGAGCGTCCAGTAATATCACTGTGCGTTTAAAGGAAGCAGGAAAAGTAGTAACAGAATAATATTTTACTATTAAAACAAGAAAAATAATGAAAAAAACCTTCACCACAATAACATAGTTAGCAATCTGAGAAAACTGAAACTGGAATTAAATGAAATAAGTGACAAAAAGACGATTTCTGGTGCAAAGGCTGCGTTTGGAGAACTTTGAACATGGCAATAAATCCAGAAAATTCCAGGCTAACCAGTTAAAGCCAAGTTAAGAAAAAACAACTAAAGACTCGCCTGGGAACATTACTCATGATCCGCAACAAATACATCTTCTAAAAGACTTTTCTGAAGCTTCACACGTATTAATGACGAATCCATCTGATGTTGTCCTTACATTATTACACAACGTGTGAATGCCATGAAGCCCACAGCAGCTCCAGCTCCACATGGTTTTCCAGCTCAGTTTTACACAATTTTGATCTATGCTAGCACGCACTTTATTCAGAACGCTGACTCAAATTCAGATCACGCACCATCTCCCAGTATGAACTCTGCCAGTATGAGTCTGCTTCCTAAACCAGGCAGAGACCCTACACTCCCATCCAATCAAGCCAAGGGGACAAAAAAACAAAACACATTTCTTCTCTTCCAGGTCCCGTTTGTTCTTTTTAAATCCACAACATGCCACAGTTACAGCAGGCAGTAATAGAATCTACTGAATAACATTTTCCACGTGGATTCTACTCACCGATGGTGGATTCACAGAACTTCTCAGCTGCTACTTCGTTGGCGATGTTTGCTCCCATCAGGACACTGACATCAATCTCCATCTTCTCACGGATGACGTCAGAGATCAGCCTCAGGCCCTCTGGACCCTCATATATACCCTGAGACAGTAATGAGAGGGGCGGTGGTGGATGAGCGATGGCATACAGGATGAGCCATAAAGGACACAGCTGCTTATACCCATGCTGTAGATGGATGCATGCAGAAAGTCAAGGGAGGAAACCAGCCTCCCCCTGATATGTTCCTTCTGACTGACCTCTTCACCCCAAGGCTAAGCCCTTGAAATGAAGCTAATTTCTGATGTAGCCTGATTCTTCCAGTCACTACCAACAGCTTGCAGCATTCACCAGCACCCTCTCTACCAAAACAGAGTCCAAATAACTGCAGATGATGAACCAGTCCATCTCACACTCACCTGTTCACCCACTTGTGAACAAGAGATATTTGAGCTCTTGACTAGAGGAAGCAATTCTTCTCTAACCTGGAGTCTTTTCAGCTTCAGAGCCATGATGTGAGATTCTGAGGTACCAGTTCTGACTGATGATAGGGGGTTTGTGGAGATCAGCATTTGATGAGCCCAGTAGGACCACAGCATCCACAAAACACACAGATGTGATCTACTTCCACCATGCGTTAGTTTACACCCCTTATTGTGCCTAGAAATTTGTTAATAGACCTCAGTGTCACCAAATGAGTCACATGTTGATGGCAAATGCAAAAAATGACACTCGTGCCAAATTTGGACAGGCTACAAAACAGCCTGTAACTACAGACCGAAGACTTCGAAACAACAGTGTTACACACTCAAATTGTACTGTTTGGTTAGGGGATGGCCGAGGAATGGAGAAGTGCACTGGTACCAGTTTTTAAGAACAGAGTAATGTGCAGAGCTGTAGTAACTACTGAGGGATAAAGCCTGAGACAGATACCATGGAGGTATGGGAAAGAGTGGTTAAAGGTGATGATCAGTGAAGGGGAGTGTGGCTTCATGCAGAGAAAGAGCATGACGTGATGTTTGCTTTGAGTACGCTGATGGACGCCTGCGATGTGACCCTGTGGAGCTAGAGAAAGATGAGGCACCAAGAGAGGAACTGTGGGATCTTACGTGACAGAAAGTAGGTGAAGGTGTTGCAGGTCATGTGATGACTAGTGTATGCGAATGAAAGAGACACATGGAAAAGTGCAAAAGAGAGGTGAAGAAGAGTGCAGGCAGGGTGGAGTAGGTGGATACGTGCCAGGAGGGATGTATGACAGACAAGACAGGCAGTGAGACCTGCTGGGACGCTTGGTTTGCCCTTCTTAGCGCTGGTTCACAGAAGATCTGTAGTTTTGGTTTCCTTGTTCTTGATCTATATTATTTTGTACTTGGTATAAGCGTAACATTAAAAGACTGCTTGTGAGTTTACTTCTCATTTTCCAAGTGCTGTATTGTGGCTCTTCCTGCCTGCCACGTAGCTCCAGGGTGCAGCCAAAGCGTTGACAGCAGCACTTACAGGCTGCCCTGCAAAATATGTGCTCAAAATATGTACTAATGCAATACACAGCCATGAATGCGTCATGAGTACTGAAACAGACAAACACTGGACTCTGAGTTTAGTGTGTTTTTGTTTACAGTGCTTGGATCAGAATGTTGGGGGGTCCCTGTGGAAGAGAGGCATCCAAACATCGAACTCACTCTTCAGCGCACACGCTCACTTTGTCGACATATTTGATCACAAAATGAATACTGCACATCACCGGATCCCTGGCTACTACAGTCTGTGTGCCAAATGTCCTTACACCTTTACTACCCCAAAGACCTTCGCTGTGTTTTGTGGATGGCTGGAGACACTTACTGGCAATATGAACCAAAAAACAGCTTTATGTGACCGCTTATCCTGATCATTAGGGATCCTGTTAGAAGCAAATCCACATAAAGATACTCCGGGCATGTTCAGCTGAGCTTGTATGCAGGGCTCAGATCCTGTGTCAGGTCTTTGCTCTGCAGAATTTGGAAAGTTAAAAGCAGCAGTGGAGTGTGAGATAGCGAGACGGTGAAATGGGCATCATTACCTTTATGAGCGTGATTCCTCGAGCTCTGGCAGAGACACAGCCCACCATTTCATCACAGAGCTTCCTAATGAACTGATGAGGGACGACAAACACCAGCAGGTCAGCTCCCATAGCGGCATCAGAGAGCTTTGGTACAGCCACCTATGGAGACGACAGAAGCGCCATTCAATTCAAAGCTGAGTAGGCTTTGAATAATCCTGCGAGTCTGGGTGATTTCCCCACCGTACTGTGTTACACACTTCCACCATATTGCCAAAAATATTCACTCGTCTGTCTTCAGCCATACATGAACTGGGGTGACACCCCAGTCTTAATCTAAGGGTTTAATAGAAAGTCATCCAACCCTTTGCAACGATAACAGCTTCAGCTTTAACGAGAAGGATCTCCACGTTTCGTAGTGTGCTTATTTTCTCCAAATCTCGAGTTAACTCTACCAATCAGTAAGCTACGTGAATGCCGTCTTTTCCTTGTTACCCTCAGCTACAAATGCTATGCTAAGCTACCAGTACTACAGCCAGTCATGAATGCACAAACTGCTGACTATTTTCAGCCTGGCTTCACACATGATGAAAGCCTTGTGTTATTAGCTGAATCACGTGGCGTCACTATCAGCGAACGAACTCTCGCAGGCGCCAATTTGTTGCGCTCCGGTTTTGAGCGCGCCATATCCTTCCGAGTAACAAGAAAATGACATTCATGTAGATTACTGACTGGCAGAGGTAACTCAAGATTTCGAGTTATGGATACATTTTTCTTTTTTACTGGCAGGAACAAGCTTCCGTAAATTCTTGACCTCCTTCCTGAAGCGCGTTTGTAAGTCAGACACTGATGTAAGGCCTGGCTCGCAGTCTCCACTCTAATTTGTCCCAGCGGTGTTCTGTCAGATTGAGGTGAGGACTCTAGTCGAGTTCTTCCACACCAAAGTCTCTCAACCATGTCGATATGGACACTGCAGTCAGACACGTATCGCTCTCCTGGCAGCCACCAAACGCCAGCTTGTCCATCATTGCACGATTTGTGACTGAAGTGAACTGCTCTAGAGTTCAGGTCAGCGTGCTTTACACAACTGCACCGGATGCTTTGCACTGTGCTTGGTGATGGATACAGCATCCATGGCGACCCATTCCATGAAGAACTCTATGCACTGTTCTTCAGCTAATCTGAAGGCAACATAAAGTTTGGAGGCCTGTAGCAGAAAGCCGGTGACCTCGGTGCACTATGTGCTGACCCTGCTCTGTGAGCCACTCTGTGGCTGAGTGGTAGGCTTCGACTTTGTTAAAATACCACTAGAAGCTGACTGTGGAATATTTGATAAAGAGGATATTTATGACCGGCCTTGTTGCATCCCATCATCACACTGATCCATGATGTTTGCAGAAGCAGTCTACATGCCTAGGTTCTTGATGGAAGTGACTGGAACACCTGAATTCGATGACTTGGGTGAGTGAATACTTTTGGCAGTATAGTGCAGCTTTAGTGCTCTGCAGAGTTTAATGAGCTCAGCAAAAGAATGACATCATACTACTTCTCACCACATTCTCTGGTAGTTTGTATCCAGGAAGGTACTTAACGTTTTCATGCTCAGTGTTGATGATGTCGCTAAGCTTCCTGCCATTAATATTTTCTTCAAACACCCACATCTTCACAGTGGTAGCAATATGCTGCAATGTCCTGGCATTATCTCCGATAATCCTGGCAATAGCAGAGCCCCTGCAACAAAGTCACAGAGATCAGCAAATATTTCTAGATGTTTCAAGGCATTGATCAATTAATCATTCAGTCAGCTAATCAATTGGACCATCCTAAACTACTTCGTTAGCTTCATTCTTGTGAATTTTTCGAGTGGAAGAGAGTTGGTGTGAGAGGTGATTAAGCATACGAAGGATTAAGGAGGTGTGCTAGTGTTCTTGTCCGGGAACACGATCCTACTGTTGCTTCATGTAAACAAAACAGATTCTGATCGAGGTGTTGCACAGGTGAAAACATGCACTAAGAGTCCAGAGATGACAAAGGGAAGGTTATTGTTCACTAAACACCACGCTGATGGGCTGTAACACGCTCACTGATTTTATAGCAGAGTCTGCCACTGATGCCTTTTAAGGTTTATGGGGAAAATAAAATAACAAAACTCTGCTTTTGTTTCCCAGTGTAAGCACAATCTGACCCAACATCAGTCTACTCTGGCAGATGCTGGCTCTCTGACAGCCATAGCTGAGTTACTAAGCCCACTGTTACTGTTTTTACCATCTTACATTTCAATTAAAAACAAACAAACGACATTTTTATCCTCAAGTCAAATGAGAAACTCTGGTCATGCGTGGTGAGTGTATGCTGTCAGTGGCGTCATAATCAATCTGGGAACTATAATACTCTGTACAAATCCAATCAGCAGGCTTCATTAAACATATTTATTTTTGAAGAAAACACCGTTTTGTAATGTTACCGGTAGTCATGTTGACATGGACATGCACTCAGGCTTGTATGAACTGGTGACGGTGACATTTTCAGTCTTTAGTCACATCTGAAGCTCGAGTTACCACACGGATCAGTCCCTGAACTTACTACGGCGTGTTTCATGCTGAAATAAACAACACTTACTTACAGCCTACAGGAAACAAATCAAACAAACCCGCTTCTTAAAGTTTTGGTCCGTTTCTATGCGGACTGATGTCCAGCACGCCCTCCCTCTGTGCTCATGAAGCATATGGCACATTTCTTTATTTGTTTGTGAAGGGCTCACAACATAACGCCATAGTTTCATGTTTATGGAGCAGGCTGCTGACCATCACCAGTGAACTTGTGCGCATATTTTAAATTAACAGCTGAAAGAGTGACCCGGATGCAGGTAAGCTCGAGGTCCCTTCACTCAGCTGGTGACAGGGGTAAATGTTGGCTTCAGATTTATCTCACCGAACCACATTATTATGCTTTAGCGGAATAAAACATCTAATTAACTTTTTTTTGCTGAGAATAATTTGTGTTTCTGTCAGAACAGAATGGAAATTCATATACGTGTCAATATTAACTACAGACTAGCTGTTGTTTTCAGCGAGCCCTGTATCATGTCAGACAGAGGGGACAGCTGTTGGAAAAAGGCAAACTTCCGGATGTGTCACCTGAAACATGCAACACTTAAACGAACATCACCAGTTAATATGAAATTAAAAAGGAACACGACCAGGAAAGCACTGTGCTTATGCTGAAGAAGCTCTGTTCCAGCTCCTCGTAGCTGACTCCAGGAGGACGCTTACAAACCAGGTAGGCACTAACGACACTCCGCACACCGACAGATGCAACAACCTGTTTGCAGCACCGCGTCCGGCAACAACGTCAGCATCATAAGAGCTTACCAGTTTCCAGACCCGACTATGCACACTTTCAGTGGAGAGGCCATGGGAGCCGCTTCCTGCTCGTGATGGTCCGTTTGAAGCTGAAGCTCCGGCGCACGTGCCCCTTCAATGAAAAGTCACGTGACTCCAGGCAGAAGTCCAGGCCGCTAATGCGCAAAATACACATGCTCATGTAAGAGTTTAAAGGGTTACATCCTGGCACAATAGCGCCACCCAGTGTCTAATGTCGCCCTGCACCCACTAGGATTAGCAAGGGATTCTGGGTAATCCTCAGGAGGGCTGTGTCCCTGCGTCCTTCGGAGGCCGCATGTGAAGGTCGATTACGTCACAGCGAGGCCCCTTTAAGTGCTTCCTCCTTTTCCCGAATTTGAAGAACTGGTCGCGCTTCGTGACTATCAAAATTTTAAATGAATGTCTTCAAATGTGGATCTCATGTTTCTCAGAAACAAAAATTAGATAAAATAAAAAATAAAAATCTGGTAATTCTTTGTTTTCAAATTCATCAGGTCCCAATCAACCCAAATGGCAAAGAAAAATAAAAGATACATGCCATGAAGGAGTTCGGGTCTTATTGGGTAATGTGAAAATACTTTTATCATTCAAGTGTTTTCAGTGTGGGGGAAAGTACTCGTGTACTTCCAGTAAAAAGTATGAAAGACAGTAAAAAGTTCTGTATACAGAAACTTGACGTTTGTATCAGCACCAGAGTGTACCTGAAAATGAAAGTCAGTGTGTTTTCTTCAGTTATATGAAACATGGAGTATTTTGGATTGATAGTATCGCTGTGTTGTTGCATAATATTGCTGTAGATGTGTATATGCTTTACATATTTTGAAGTAAGTTGATCTATATTGTTAACATCCTTATAAAATACGATGTGTTGTCTGCCCAGTTTGACCCATTTAGCAGAAGTCAGTCTGTTCATAGCTCATTTTTCATCTATTCTGTTTGACTTAAAGCAGTTATGATATGGCATAATGTTCTCACCCAATAAACGAATATTAAAGATATCAGTCTACTCTTTATTCTATCAAAAACGAAGAGCCAATCACAGCTCGTAACAATATTTGTCTCTTTTATATACAATACGTCTGAAAGATGCTTGTCTTTGAGATGAAGAGTAAGTGATAAGAAATATAAATAGATGCAACTTGAATCTTTACTGAAGCTAATTATTTGAAACAGAGTTCAAGTTCACAACTGCAAATTTGTAATAAAATACATTTCATTTATTAATATAATATTAATCAAATGGTAAATGGTCTGACTTTACTCAGTCCCTAAGGACCCCAAAGCACTTTACACAACCTGTCATCCACACATTCACACACTGGTGATGGCAGCTACATTGTAGCCACAGCCACCCTGGGGCGCACTGACAGAGGCGAGGCTGCCGGACACTGGCGCCACCGGGCCCTCTG
>NW_005187955.1:155075-155945 GCF_000239375.1 Pundamilia nyererei
ATCTGTGTGCATTGCTTTTGAGCAAGTCTTTACACAGAAAAGGTTTCAGAAAGGTATTTTTCAGGTTCTTCTGACAAGGCTTCAATTTTGGAAAATGCTGTTTGTTTATAGTGGCAACTTATTTACGGGATGTCCCAGGAACGACATTTACGCGATGTCCCAGGGACCACATTTACACGATGTCCCAGGGACCACATTTACACGATGTCCCTGGGATGACATTTACACGATGTCCCAGGAACGACATTTACACGATGTCCCAGGGACCACATTTACACGATGTCCCAGGGACCACATTTACACGATGTCCCAGGGACCACATTTACACGATGTCCCAGGGACGACATTTACACGATGTCCCAGGGACCACATTTACACGATGTCCCAGGGACCACATTTACACGATGTCCCAGGGACCACATTTACGCGATGTCCCAGGGACCACATTTACGCGATGTCCCTGGGACGACATTTACGCGATGTCCCAGGGACGACATTTACACGATGTCCCTGGGACGACATTTACGCGATGGAACGACATTTACGCGATGTCCCAGGGACGACATTTACACGATGTCCCAGGGACAACATTTACACGATGTCCCAGGGACAAATTTGTAAATTTCTGGATTACTGTTAATCTCCATAGAATCAAGAACTCATGTCCAGTTTCACAGCTGTCTACCAGTTAATTATGTTTCCAGGTGATAGTTTGATTCATAGATTCAGCACACAACCATTAGTCTAGGCCTTTTAGTTCAAATTCTCTTCACTTATGTTTGCCTGACCCAACCCCCCGGCCACGAAACACCAAAAAAGTTGGGGAACGCTGGTCTAGAGAACACTGGTTAGCTAATGCTGTCGTCAAGT
>NW_005187955.1:155965-157666 GCF_000239375.1 Pundamilia nyererei
ATTTCGAAGTCGCAGAAGTATGACGTCACAAGAAAGTGATTGGTCACTTGTAATGTGGACCCTGGAACAACATTAATTATGATGATGTGGGAACAACGCCAACACAAGGATATCAGATCGTCTGGGTTGCAGTTGCTGTTGCAGGCCTTGCAGTTAGAAGAGTAATTTGTCTTCCCCTGGATGATTTAGCAGCCACTGATCTACCAACACGTGTCTTCACCCAAGTAGGTAGACACGTGTTGGCAGGTTTATTTGAACAGTGAGAGACAGAACAATAACCAAAAAAATCCAGAAAAATGCATTTAGAAAAAGTTATAAATTAATTTCCATTTGAAACAAGTATTTGAGCCTTTTAATATTAGTTATTTATTTATTTTCTCTGACTATTTCATGATTTCTGGAGGGCAGTGCTTAACTAGCACATGCTACAGTTTTCTCTGTTCACAGGCCACACGTATGTATATCCTACTTGCAGTTCTGCATGTACATCCTGCTGCTTCATTTCGATGAAGAAGCAATTCAACAGATACCTGTGATCCTAATTCTCTAACAGGACTCAGCCAGCTACATTTAATGCTAGAGTTTCAACTGACTCTAGAACACTATTCATGCTAATCCATTTTCATTAGTAAATCTGGCCCATTTTTCTTGCTGATCTCTTGATGGTAGGTGATGCTACTATCTGTGCATTGAACAGGGAAGCTATTTTCTAAAGAAATGATTAGGCAGTGGCCTATATATTTGTTGATCGCTTCAATGAACATAACCTTCCACATATTAGTATATGCATTCAACATATAGTGATTTAAACATAAACAATGAAAACTTGTACTATATGCTTGACGTAGCTCACTAATTCATAAATGTAACTCGGCATCACACTCTTCTAGATCTGAAGTTACCTCACTAAGCCTCAAATTCAGCCTCATAGTTCAGGTTTGTAGAGCACAGAAATAACTGATTAACAGACTAGATAACACAAGGAGAGGTAACAGAAGATGTGAGACAGTGCTGTGTACAGCAACAGCAAATATAAAGACCTGGAGAGAAGTGGAGCCACTGTTTCAATATTGCAAGTGGTTGAAAGGTGTGCCAGCCAGAGAGCCAGCTGAGTGGGTAAGCAGCCATGCTGCCAGGGAATCCACAGAGAGAGAAAGAGTGGCTGGACAGCTCTGACGGCCACAACACAATAAATGATTGGCTCCTGAGTAAACAAGTAACATTCTTGAAACTATCCAGTATTAATGATTAATACCCAGTAAATGATTTCTTGTGAATAGAGGTTATTTCTAAATTTTTAGAAGAAATTATGGAATGTTCTGGACAATAAATAAAAATATAAAAAAGAATTACCCAGACTGCCCAAATGACATATTTGGTCATTTAAATCGTGCGTTTATCAGTAACTTACAGGCTTGACTGAAAGGATTAATAGGGAATATTGCTAATATCACCGTCCTGACTGAAGGGTTATTTACTTCCGTTGTATGTATGTCTCGGTCAGCCCCCCTGACCGTGTGGTAGTGATGTGATGTCCTGTATGCGCGTATCGAGGCTTGCTTCATTTATGGGAGGAGCTGAAAATGATGACGTCCGAAGCCTCGCTGCCCGGCTGTACCACGTGACTGGTTCATGAAGTGGTTCGAACTTTGCCGCGAGCTATGACAGCGATATAAACCCCTCAGACTTCAATCAAAATGT
>NW_005187955.1:158667-160143 GCF_000239375.1 Pundamilia nyererei
GAAGCTTTGCGCTGGGGTGAACCAAGCTTCAGTGCTTCATGAAGCTTCATCTGCCCATCACTACCGTGTGGAGAGTGTTTCGAGGACCCAGGTGTGGACACAGATGCAGGAGGCAGAACTTTTGCTAAACTCAAAGCAAGCCTTTATTTGGGGCTGATAGCTTGCAGGCTAGAATAGTGACATGCAGCTAGAATAACAGGGTGGGTGAATCAGACGACACGACCACGAACACAGGATGACTGAGGACTTAAAATTATTAAATACACACATGAGGTGATCAGGGGAAGTGGAGACACATGAGGACACAGCTGACTAGAATGAAACATAATGACAACACAGGGGAGAGTAAGACTAAATGCAATGAACAAAGGACACCAGACTCTTTCAAAATAAAACAGGAAACACGGAGACATAGACATTACACGAACTTGACAACAAGAGCCACACAGACATGACACATGACAGGCAGATGCATGAACCACGGAGACTGAGTACAGGGGGAGATGACAAAAGGAATTTAAGAAACAAAGGACTAAACAGCAACCTGGAAATTAGCTAGATGAGCCAAACTGAAACTAGAACACACATGAATGCAAAATAATACATTAAAACCCACATACTGGGTCACACAGTACCGTGACAATGTGCAGATGTAAAAAGAAGAAAGCAGATGGTTTACAGCCATTAAAGCTCACACATTTCAAACTGAAGCAACAGGTGAAGTGTTCCACAGACAGTGAGGAAGACCACAGCTAGCAAACTCTGTACCATGTTTGCATGTTCTTAGCCTTTTGCCCACAAACACAACAACACAAACTGTATTTTACTGATTGTGTTCTAATGCAACAACAAAGTGCCATTCTGAGTGGATCCCTCCATCGTGCCGTGACCATCTCTGACAAACTTTTTTGTGTTGAATGACAGTGTATTCATGTGATAGTGTGTTAATGTTTGATTTTTGTCAGCTCTCTTTCCTGTGTAATGCTAAATCCTCATTGTGCCTCAGTAATGTAACTTTTAACAGCCCTGTTACCATGAACGAGAAAAAGTTTATTATTAATCTATTATACGAGTAGACTTTGTCACTACACGGTGAATCAACTTCAGAGCCCGGTCGCGAAACAGCTCCACACAAAAGGCAATCTTAGAGCAGTCGTTCTAGTGGTCTAATCAGCCAGGTGATCAGGAACACAGGGAACCTCACAGGTGCGCACAATCAAGGGCAGAACGTGTGATGAGTCCACCAAAGGGCCCGAGGTAATACTGACAGGATCAGAGACTGACGTTTTAAACAGAGAGCTGGTTCCAAATGGTAAATGGTTATAACCTGTTACTGTAATGTAACAAATTCATAATAACATAACGTTTCCTATTGGCTGTGAGCAATTTATCACTACACTTACACTTGGGAGCTGGAAACACCTGTTTGTGTGTGTGTGTGTGTGTGTGTGTGTGTGTGTGTGTGTGTGTGTGTGT
>NW_005187956.1:0-10887 GCF_000239375.1 Pundamilia nyererei
TGCTGATTAAGCTCATTGTTGTTCTCTTTTGGTGCAGCCCATTCCTCAGCTCAGAGTTTGGGTTTGCCGTGCTGCCACAAGGTCATCACCCAGGAAGTAAAGACAATCCAAAGTTGCTTTGAACAAAAACCACGCTATCGCTGCAGGCAACACGCCTTCCTGTGAGCAAGCCTAGCTTTAAACACAACTCTGAAATTTCCATGTTAATAACGAGTACATTATACATGTTGCACTGAGACACTGATGTAACAACATGTTTCACTTGTTTGTGTTTCTGCTTTTAGCATCATCAACAAGCGGCATAAAAATAAGATATGGTGCATTGATCCAAATTCTGAGTGGCTCAAAGACAAAATAGAGAAGGTGAGTCAAAGGTGACATCGCTCAAAGTGACTCTTCTGCAAACAAGTAAGATTACTGGATTGAGTTCCACTAAAGGAAACACCCGACTAAACTAAGTTGCCAAACGTCCATCTTCCATCATAGTCAGCACGATACGTTGACTACAGTGAATTTATCACTGGAAAATCCCCTCCCATCTAGTTTAGTCGCTGCGTCTTTCAGCTGCCTCAAATCTCTCATCTCGCGGTTGAATGAACTCCAGCTCCATCATCTCAAACTGTGCCTGGTGACAGCAGACGTTCTTTTCTGGAGATCTACTGGTTTGGGCCGCTCTAACCAGGACCTGCAGGAGAGCTGGTGTCACTATGCACACGAGGTTGGCGACTGTCACCAACTGTATCCCAGCATGGTGGAGGTGGAGTTCAACTATGGAATTAGGAACTAACTAACAAGGCAGCTGATTACTGCTGTTACGTCTTGTCACAAAATGTTTACAACATTATTGGTTAATTTATAAGAGGAATGTTTATATTAAAGTACATATTTTCAATTTAAAGCTTTTATCACCCACTTGACTGTGGGTCAGTAAAAGCACTCCACTTATGTAAAAGAGTAACTAGTGACTGTTGTGCTGAGCAATCATCGGGTGTCATTAGCTGCAGCATTTCATAATAAATCTGCACACCCACACTTTCCAACACACTGTTTCTTTCTCTAAGAAAAATGAGCTATTTTTAGATTTGGCCACAACTGCTGTGGCTCATCCAGTGAAGTCAGTGTTTTATAAAGAGATATGGGATGAAAGGAAACCTCCTCTAAAAATGTAGGAGGGGGAAGCCACTGATTAGCCTCTGCTGGTGTGAAACTGATGGATGATAATGTCAGACTCCCGCTGTGAAGTAACATAGAAAAACAAAAGTATAGATCAGCCTAACAGACAGTAATAATAAAATATTTCTAAATGTAAATATTTCTCTGTTTTCTTCTCCACAGGGAGAACTGAAATGTCCTCCGGTGATAAGTGTATGAAGCAACAATGAGACCACAAAACATCAGAGCAAAGAAGCTGATGACAACATTTTGTACTTATTTAATTGTAATTCTTTTTGCAGATGTATTTATTTATTTATTATGTAAGTTATTATTTTAGCCTTTAAGCCATCAACATCATTCCTAATTTGTTGTAGATGACAGTAATAAAAGTTGTTCTTTGTGACTCTAAATAAATATGGATCATGTTTAAAGTAAAATCTAATGCAGTTTGGTGATTTTTTTCTGGGCGGCAGTGCAGAGAAATTTCTGTTCTGACTCAGTGTCACATTTCTTTCAAATTGTTAACATGTAAAATATAACAGGTAGAAATCAGTTCATAACAGAGCTGAGGCAAAACCATTATTTTTACTAATCCTTACAAATAATATTAACGAAAATCTGATAATGAAAGAAAACTTTCACGTAAGAGGAAACTGAGGAAAAGTGTTGCTTTGGATCATGTACATGATGTGCATTTATGAGGACACTGGGACATGAAACCTGTATCTGCATAGGGTGACCTGATGTCCCTCTTTAAGCGCAGCTGCACAACATTTTATGTCCACCTGTCCCACATTTTGACCGACTCTGCAGGACATGCACTTTCATAAGGTCTGGCTTTAGTCAGTGCAACTGAATGGAAACATTTCTTATACTTAAATGAAGTTTAGCCTGTCTAATTCTATACCCACAGATACTCAGGGAAAGTCACGAAAGTTACACGCTGTGCAGATTTTGGTAAATATGATGGAAATGAACACAAAGAAAATGATGCAGTAATATAATCTGAGAAACTGAGGGAAAATATGATGTGATGTGACATTATTTGTAAGTCATACTTGGCTAAAATTGCTAAAATATTCAGAAATGGCTAAAAAAGGCATGTTGATCTATGGATACATCATTACTGAAACCCAAAGACTGTTACCAGGCAGAACAGCTGAATAAAATACAGCCTATTGTGTGAGATCATAACAACAAAGTTTAGCCTCCTTTTCTTCCTGTTGTATTGACTTAGCAAGAGAATTTAAAACATTGCATTAAAATATAAGATATTTGACAGTCTCCCTGCTTTGGTACTGTGCTGTTGTCCCACACAAACACTGTGTTTGTCCCACATTTAGTTTATTCATCAGAGTCAAAATGAAACCTTATGAAGGATTCATTTTACATGCCTTCATTAAATTGTATATAAAATAAGTAAATAAGTCAATAACTAAAACCTTTGAAGAGGTCAGATGGGAAGCTGTTGTCAGATTTCTCCAGTTTGATGTTGAATGATGGAGGCGTTATGATACCAGAGGTGTCTGTGGCTCTAAAGCTGAGGTAACATCCCGTCTTGCCAAAACGAGTTTAAAATATTAGAATAAAATATGTGATTTTACAGTGACGTCACAACAGAAGCTACATTTTCTTGCTGACCAGTCAGGTTATGGTAGTTTTAATCTGTGTTATGCTGCCGACAAAATACACCAACATGTGATGTCCATAACTCGCATTAGAAATTAAATTTGTTTCTTCACTCGTTTATGTTTTTCATCACCACTACCGTTGCCATGGCGCTCATTGTTGGCTGTGCAAAGTCATTTCTTGTGGAAATTCCGACACATTTGGTCTTGTGTGTATTCAAGCTGTGTCATGAGATGTTTCAGAGGTGAAACATGCAAAGCTTTACAAGCTCAGGTCTGCAATGACTCTATTTATAATATGTGTATTAGTAAAACACTGTCAGTCGCACATCTCTGATGTCAGAGCTGACATGGTCTCTGAGGTCAGTGAACTAGCTGATCAGTTATTTATAACTCCGGTGTTTCAGTCACTGCTGCAGACAGTAAGCATAGAAATACAGTGAATCATCAATACAAAGGAAAAAGAGAGTCACCTTTGTAATTGATCATTTATTCTCAGTAACAACTTCTGACATGAGCCTGAAAATCAGCATTTTTTATTTTATTGATGCTTCTCTGTGGTCACAGTTTGCTATTCATGGTGGTTAGTACTGTTGCTTTATAGCAAGAAGGTCCTGGCCTCAAATCCAGGACTATCTTTCTGTGTGGAGTTTGCATGATCCTGGTACTCCAGCTTCCTCCCAAAGACATATATATGGTGCATGTTTCTGGTGACCATAAAAATGGTTAATGGAAATACACCTCAATTAAACTTAAAAACATGAAAACGTTGTTGAAAAATTGATTGAAAGAAAATAGCAAAGCACAAACCAAAATCAATTTAAAAAATGTAATGTGTATCAGTGTAGTCAAATATTTGGCTACAGCCCTGAAATGTATTCGTATGAAATTGCAGTCAGCCCAGTTGTTTTTGTTTGTATAGTTCTTGATGGGCTCTTGTATGCGACCGTGGCGCAGGAGGTTGGAAAGCCTGGAACCGGAAAGTCACTGGTTCGATTCCTGGGCTCTCTGTCCTGGTCGTTGTGTCCCTGGGCAAGACATTTGCCCTCCTGGTGTTGGCCAGAGGGGCCGATGGCGCGATATGGCAGCCTCGCTTCTGTCAGTCTGCCCCAGGGCAGCTGTGGCTACAACTGTAGCTGCCTCCACCAGTGTGTGAATGTGAGAGTGAATGAATAGTGGAATTGTAAAGCGCTTTGGGTGCATTGAAAAGCGCTATATAAATCCAATCCATTATTATTATTATTGTATGTGTGGTGGTGTGAAGGAGGAAATCTGGTAAAGGTAACTAAATAGTGTTAAGTGTGCCACCTGGGGAGGGAGTACACCCCAGGAGAGATTACAACAGCCAGTCTAAACGTTGTAACAGTAACAAAAGGCACACAGGCTCGTTATTAACAGCAGAGTTTTGGCAAATTAATTTCATAGAAGACAACTTTTTAGAGAAACTACCACCAATATAGAGCCGCAGATAAGAAAACGACTTAAATAGCAGGATTAGCATACCAAACCTTAGATTAAGACATTTCATTAACACACAAACATTACTTAAACGAATAAGGTTCGCTGCCACGTGCTGCCCTAGTTAAAAAAAGCAGCTCAATAAAATAGTTAATCAAAATGGTGGAGACCGGCCACTTGGGGAGGCAACCTACAGATCGGAGTGCCCAAGGGTGCCACCAATTACTCTACCGTGCAGTCTTTCTGTAACTTAAATTGTGCGTTATACTTGTTTCCCATTGTGTACACTCATATGCATCAGAGGGAATTCCACCACACGTCCCTAGCCCCCACAGCAAGCGGCCGTGCCTTCACTAAAGCAGAATAAAAGAAACCTATAAATCAAGCAACATAAAACACAAAACAACTCAGTAAATGATAAACAGAGAGAAAGGAACAAACACACACAGGCAACCTTTAAAACCTAACAAAATATAATAAAAAGTTAAGACTAAAACACCATAAAACACAAATAACCAATCAATGCCACACACATTGCTGCTTTTGAGCTTGAGGGGAGATGACACTGAAGATTTACCTTTTTAAAGTTTTTTGCCAAGTTGGGGTTTAATTGTGAGTTGCCTCCTTTTTAACGTGTGTCACATGTTGATTTTATCAGGTTCACTGCAGCGCTTATCCTGTCTCTCGCATACTGTGACACAGTTTTATAGTTTTAACCGTATTTAATAAAGTAAAGCTTTTAATTGTTTTAGGTACTACTGTTACATGGTTAATTTTATTTTGTATTAACATGAAACCCTTTTTAACTGACTGTGTGCCTGCAGCTCTGTACTATTGAAATAGGTACCTCCTGGGGGTCACAAACACCTTTTAGATGTCATAATTCACACACTGATTTTCATAATGAAAACTACTTTTGAGGAATCATTGCAGTCCTTAAACTGTGTGCGGTTTAGTGTTGTCTAACAAACTGTAGCTAAAAGCCTGATTATCTCTAAAAATACTTCTTGAAAGATCATATCCCACAAACTTAGTTTAGAGAGACCACACTGTCTACACTGTATATAGTGAAGTCTGCAGGTGTTTGAACATTGAAATTTGTTTTGTCCCTAAATTATTCTGCAGATCATCAGAATGAAAAGTTATTGGCCATGATTGCATAGCCCCTTTGAAAAAAAAGGGCTATCCAGACTGACAAGCGGGACATTCAAGGTCACCTCTCCGGTGGGGAGGGAGCCTGAGATTGTCTAAATTGGAGTCTGTTCTATCGCAAATGCAGAACAAAAGGTTTTAAGACAGCAAATAAGTTGGTGCTCTAAAAAATACGATTGTTTGCTTGCAGGACAGCAGCAGGAGATGAGTCCTCTGTCACAGGTGGTTGGTCAGTGAAGATGGTCACCTGCAGGTTCAAGCTCATTGCTTCTCCAACCCACATCCACTGTCACTGCACTTAAGGGAAGTTATTGTTGGGTTTACCTAAGTACAAACCCTGCTGGAACAATTAGACAATCAACTGCAGCAGCAAAACAAAACACAGCTCTTTGTGTGATCACGCGCGAGGGAGGCCAACTGAGGTCAAGCGCTGGTCCTTCCACTCGAACCACGTCAGAGTCTCTGCAGAAGCTTCCCTTAGTGCTCCTTTTATTGCAATTACATGAATATGCATAGTCTCATCAACATGTGACATGTGTGTGTAAACAGAGTATGTGCCTGTATGTGTGAGTCAAAATATGACCCTGTGAAACCTGCTCAGACGGGCCTAACCATATTTTACTATGTTGTCTGCAAAGAGATGCAACTCCCAATATGCCCGGTGCCAGGAGCCTCCCTTGCAGCAGCCCAACTAAGACAAACTAGACAGATATAGAGTGTGTGTTCCGCCAGACCATATATGACAAAACAAGATGCGACCTTCCCGTGAACTTCCCGTGAATGTGTATGAGCTATGCCAGAACAACAGAAGGGAGTGAAGGTCCTCCCCCCTCATGGTGCACCCAGACCTAAATAAGGATGAGACATTTTATCAACATACAAACGATTATATATCTCTAAGCATAAATGATGATATGTTTGCAAATACAAGTGACAATCCTAAATTATCACTCTGACAGTTATGTTCTGTTGAAGACTTTCTTCTGCACTTACATTTGGATCACCTAAATCCACGACAGTCATTTAAGCAGTAATGCCACGACTGGAAACAAGCAATCCCTGAAATATTACAACATACCAAGCTTCTGTGTTTGAATACAAAACAAATGTGTTGTTTGATCTAGAGACTGCACTTGTGGCTGAACTGAAAATACATTTTATTTTGATTTTATAAGTAATGTAACTTGAAAAACAAAGTTGTGGAAAGCCTTAACTTAGTTTCAGGATAATTAAATCTTTGTTTCACTGTAAGATTCTAACAATGATGGCAACATAACTGTTTGTTGTTCAGCAGAACAGTGTCCAGTATGTTGGCTGGTAGACTTTTTTACATAAAAGTTGGGCTGATTTTAACAGCATTACAAGCTTTCTTGGTTTTTTGAGGCATAATTTAAGTTCTGGTAACTAATGAGGTTGTACAGTGTAGTGATCATTTTGAAGCAAAGGGTGATACTGATGTTCAAGAGCCGCAGGTCATTTTGACGTTTGATGATCTTCTTCTAGTGATCATTTAGAATCAGTTGACAATGCTGATAATGTGATTGAAGTTGACACTGTGCAGAGGGGTGGTGGGGTCAGGACTAAGGATAAACCTGATCTTAATTCCAGAGAACTGCAGCAGCGTGTTGATTTTAGAACGATTGCTGTAGATAATCTAGACCATGTTCCAGCCAGGGTAAGAGGGAGTTTGGGTAATTTAATTGATGAAGCCTTAGATAATGGATTGCATTTTTATAGCAGTTTTCTAGGCACCCAAAGCGCTTTACAATTCCACTATTCATTCACTCTCACATTCACACACTGGTGGAAGCAGCTACAGTTGTAGCCACAGCTGCCCTGGGGCAGACTGACAGAAGCGAGGCTGCCATATCGCGCTATCGGCCCTTCTGACCAACACCAGTCGGCGGTAGGTGAAGTGTCTTGCCCAAGGACACAACGACCAGGACAGAGAGAGCAGGGGGATCGAGCCTCATCTGTAAACGGGAGTTTACAGATGAGCTTCCCAACCACCTGAACCACGGTCGCCCCAAGCAGATGATGATTATAATACAGATTTATTTCTGGAGGAAATCATGTAAGTGCTTCAGACTAATGATGCATCAATATCTTGGGAGGAGTTGAATGTGATTGTCACAGTTGCTCATAACAGGAGTGGAGGAGGCATTTGTTTGAGACTGGGCAACATGTTGTATGATGACATTTTGTCAAGAAAAGGGAAACATCTATATAATCTCCAAAGTAACGATAGTAACTTGTGCTTTTGTGCCTCGTACACTCTGTCAGTGGTTGTGTGTCTGAGGATTAAAAACTACTCTATGCAAAACAGCTACACAGCAATGCAGGACTCGAACTGACCTCATGTACCATTGTTAATCAGTGGTGCTGGTTTCAGTCATTATGTAAGTGTGTTGTCAGGAAACCTTCATCAGCTGAGACTGAAAAATTCACTTGGATGAGTGAAAAAATGTTTCTCCCACTGAAAACACTACGTGCAGATGAACAGAATCATTGTTTTGAGATTTTACCAGAAAGGCTTTAGGACCCAGGGGATTGAAGGGAGTGTAACACAGCGGGCGCTCACTCTTTCTCCGCGGTTCTATCACAGAGGCGTCGCAGTCTGTGGTGTGTGGATGTTTAGACGTTGTTGGTAAGCAATATGAAAATGAAAAATAGAACTTGTATCATCCTGTGAGAATATAGCACGAGTGTGGCTCATACTGTGTGTACTTATGGAAGGAGTGCTGAAGTCATTTAGATAAGGCTGGTTGGCATTCAGGAGCACGCTCACAGTAAAAGAAAGACGAGGAACAAAGCAAATGTTTTGATGTTTTGATCATGAAACTGAAAGAAGATTTGAAATGAACTGTGTGTTGTATTTTTTGCATTTAGTTTTTGTCAGTACTGACTAACAAGAAACGAACCATGCTGTGTGGCAGGTGAATCATTCAGCTTAAGGTGTGAAATGTCCTGTAAAAACGGTGAACTGTAAATATATACTGGTACAGGTATGCAGCCCAAACTGTAGGAAGGCCTCTGTGTGTGATATTGTCATTGTTTTTCCACTTTTCTCCCTTCTTACTTCTTTCCATTCTACTTATTTGAGTCAGGTCAATGGTCTCGGGTTTACAGTCGTGTTTTCAGTTATTTTGTTTGGCATGGTGCAATACGACAGCCGGGCAAAGTACAATCCCTGAGTGGAGGCTTAATACCTCATTGACGTTTACCCCTGTGTTCATGAAATGATGACAGGATGCTCCGAGTGTCTCCTGTTTCCAGATGTTTAGTGCATGTAATACCTGCCTGTGTGTGACTGTGTTCATTCTATTGTGTGTTTGTGACTAAAAAAGCTTAAAGGATTCCTGTTGGTGCCATTACTCTTTCTTTTCATATGAGGCTCATTTTAACTATAATTTTATTACAAATGATTTAATAAATAAAGTTCTGTATATATTTTCTGATATTGACCTCTTGTCTCCTTTATTCTGAATTCATTCCTGCATGATTTGAGATTAGATTCTGTATGAATAACATAAAGGGCTTAATGAGTATGAAAGGACACACTAAATAACCCTGTGGATGTGCTTGTCGATGGGTGTTTGTTGGTCTCTCAGTAAATGATGACCTCAGAATAGTCTGCTTAAATAATGCAGTTCTTCTTTCTGTGACAAACTACAGTTCAGACACTTTGACAAGTTCATCAGCTGGTAACAAACCTGCTCACAGCTCAGATCCAGACTCAGATTTGGTGCCTTTCAGCGTCTCAACATGTGTTCGAGTCTCTCCACCAGCCGCCTGATTCTTCTGATCTCCCTGAGTGTGATGATGCTCATCTCTGTATCAGGTAGTTTTTATTTCTGGAGTTTGCTCTGTTGTCAAAGCTCAGTAACGACAGCTAAAAGTCTGTTTCTCCGCATGGTTATAAATCTATCTGACCTCAATGCAACTTGCTCACTGTGAGCTAACTGTGTGAAAAGAGACTAAAACTATCACAGACTGTAACAGAGCAGCTGTTTCTGGATACATTTAAAATGCAACTCTACATTTTATATGACTGATTAAATCCAGCTGTATTTTTGTCAGTTAAATAATTTTTCATATTACACATAGTAACTGGATCAGTAAATTATTCGTACAACATCTGAGAGTTGTTTATTTCATTCTCCATGATATCTGAAAGGCTCAAAGAATAATGACAATGTGTGTGATGATGTGCTGCAGGGGCTGACCACGTGGGGAAAACCTGCTATGAAAATCATTCTAACCAAAATGCAAGAACCACGTTTACACCTAAATGGGCCAAAAACATCAGCTGCTTTGAACAAAAAAGACCAGACTGCCTTCATGGCTATGAGTAAGTAGAACTTCTTCTAAATACACTTAAACCAAATAAAATGTAGAAACTAATTCTTGATTAAAAATCCACAAACACAACAATGAAAATGAGATTTGCACTGAAACCTTGATGTAGCAGATAAATGTTTCCCTCTCTAACATACAGCACTACTGTTTGCTCTGTGATTGTTTCTAATGTGGTGACGTTGGGGAATCTGTGAGTTTGTGCTTATGAGCTTGGAGGAAACCTGAGCTGTTCTCTCACAGCATAATGCAAAATGGACCCTGCACATGTTCAGTTAACAATAAAGTGAAAATGTCCAATCCTTTGATTTATTTCCCTCTCATTATAAACTTCTTTTTTCTTCCAGGGTCAAAACACGTGCAGGAAGAACATTTTTCCTCAGACCAAACACCGAGTGGCTTAAAAGGAAAATAAATGAGGTGAGAAACGAAATATTAATAAAAATGAGGACACAAAGTTTAGAAAAACCAGCAGTGACTTTCTATCAAAAGTGTGAAGATTATAATATAGGTAATAAAAAGACACTGTGTATATCTGTCTAATGGTGCTTCTTCTTTTCATGTCACCTTCTCTCTTTCACCACCACAGGGAACTCTGCTGTGTCCTCCATATTTCTAAATGATGATGATGGAAACGATGAAACAAAAGCTGTAGGAAACAAGACCCTAGTATTTTTTGCACATTTGTTAATTCACACTTTTACAGAAATATTTATTAAGAAATGTTGACTTTTCTCAGTAATTACAGATAGCGCTTTAAAAAACAGTTTTGTTTAAAATTGTTACAAATTTTATTAAGTATGAATGTTTGAAGTTTTCTTATTCTGTCTTCAATCTGAGAACAAAGATAAATCAATAAAAGCTTCTGAAATCAGATTTTGTTTAATGGTCTGTGTGATTAATTATTATTTGCTGTAGGTGTTATAACTGACAACAAAATACTTATTGTTGTGATCATTTCATGATGACGTCATGATCACAGGACACCAGGAGGCAGCATTTAACCGATATGGCAGAAGTAAAAGTGAACATTCAGAAATCACTTGAAAAGTTATTCACAAATACATATTTTATTCATACTTTCATTAATGTTGCAGGAGCAGCAGACTGAGCACAGACACTCATACCTCCCTCTCCT
>NW_005187956.1:11451-13803 GCF_000239375.1 Pundamilia nyererei
CTCAAAAAGCAAAGTGCTTTCACAAAGACTTGAAAATAGTCAAAGATGGAGGCACACACCAGGATTACTACTGAGAATAGCATCCTAACTGTCCCATTTTTGTAGGTTTATGCTCTTTCACCTCCTTTGGCAGATGTTTCCTGCTGTTTGCATAACCAACAAGTCCCTTTGACCTGTGCGACTCCCACATCTCCTCCCTATTAGCCATGAGTCACTGCCAATAGGGCGCAGATGGATGCAGACACCAGAACTGAGGTTTTAGATTTTCTTAAAGCATATTTGTACGTCTTTACATTTTCTTCAGTACATTCATGATATAATTTTTGTTCACATCCCATTTTAAATGATCTTGAGTCGTGTTCTGTGTAGTTTGTACATGTGGTTTTATAACTAAAGCATATTTATGGCAGGTTTGAAATAAACTTCTGCATTAAAACAACATAATAGGAAAACACCAGAAATCTCAAATATTTATTAGTAATGGTTATTGGAAGTGTGACTAATGTTCTCGGAGTTCCTTCCATTTTTATAATGTTGCTGACTAACAGAGGAGCTAATCATGATGAGTAATCTCATCGCTGACCTCTTCTTTTCTCTCTTTGTGACCAGCTGTGAAGCCTGTTCCTTCACTCATAGTTTGGGTTTGACCTGCTGTCATAAGGTCATCACCCAGGAAATAAAGACAATCAGACGCTACATTCAACAACAAAAACACATTATGAGTGCAGGCAGCACGCCTTCCTGTGAGCAAGCTGCGATTTAAAGGGAAGTCAAAGATTTTCCATGTGTAATGGCGACTCCCTGTGGAATTATGTCTTCACAGATGACTTATTACCACATCATCTGAAACCATAGAGGTGGTGAATGACTCTTAGCTTTTATTTGATAACAGCAAGGGGGGGAAACGTAATATCTCAGGATAAGATAAATACCATGTCCTAATATTTTAGTATTTATAAGATAAAATGTATTGTGTCTCTGCTTTTAGGATAGCAAACAGGCATGATTCAGAATTTTGAATCACTGAAAGACGAAATAGAAAATGTAATTATAGTAATTACCTCCCTGCTAATTAATCTTGCTGTAGTGTCGTCCTTCAGCTGCCTCAAATCTCTCGTCTCCTGCTTGAACGGACTCAAACTCCATCATCTCTAACCACTGTGCTCATGCAGCTGCAGACTGCCACCAACTGTAGTCCAGGACAGTGGATCTGAGACTTATTAGTGAGGCAGCACACTCTAGAATTATTCTATTTATACTGATAGAACAAAAATCCATTTTTGTAAGCTGTGTAAATGCTCAGAGTCAGAAAGGACCATTATCCACGTGTGACGGTGTGCAGTGCAGACCGAGCGAAGGTGTGTGTGGACCCAGGAGCAGACACAGGTGAGGAGATGGTTCCTGGTGAAAGGCTGAAGACATGCCTTTATTTGGAGCGATTACAAGAGTGCAAAAATAAAAGACACTACAAGAATGGTGACGAGTGCTAAACTAAAACTTAAACTGGGAAATAATAGAAGTGACTATGAGAACCGACTATGGGAAAATAACCGTGACGACTATGAACTAAACTTTGGGCTGGTACATGAACTACAAACATGACCAGCACAAACTCCTGAAAGACACATAACGTGTAATGAACACAGACGTAGCGGCGCTGAACACGAGGAGACTGAGGACTTAAATACACACATGAGGACACAGCTGACTCCAATGAAACATAATGACAACACAGGGGAGAGTAACACTCGACACACTAACACAAGACACGGACCTTCACAGTAAAACAGGAAATATGACAGGCGCAGACTAGACACTAAAGTAAACCTAAGAACAAAACTCTTAACCAGAATAACACTGAAACTTAGGAATATAATAACAGGAAAACTAAAGAATCAGTAAAAACACCAAAATACAAGAAACTGAAAATATCTGATCAAAATGACCAAAACTCCACGATATGCTTACTGGTTAACGACTTCACACATCGAAACACTGCGATGGCTGTAATGATGACACTTGATAATGAAAGTCAAAACCAGTGGATGACATCATGGTCATGGCTTCCTCTATCTTCCTCTCTTTCCACCTGCTTTTTAAACATACATTTTCCCCTGAGTTCAAACGACTTATTAATAAAGTTTGGAAATGGATCTTCATGTATTTTGTATGTGATCAGTGGAGTATTAAAGATTACTAAAAAAAGACCCCAGTAATCTTAAGCATGTAAATTATGGTGTATATTTGTTGAAAATGACAAAGAATAGAGGTGGTTTTTGTGGTGACCACTCATTAAAAGCTGTTAAAAACAAAAGTCATAGAGGAAAGTACTTTCAGATTTGACCACAAAAC
>NW_005187956.1:14671-16482 GCF_000239375.1 Pundamilia nyererei
CCACAGATCCTATTTCAGATTACTGCCTCTCAGGGAAACAAAACAGGACTTCTGCACAGAGCAGAAAACAAGTAAGCTACAGGCAACGTTTCATAGATGTGAGGTGACAACTTAAGAATCATGTGTGTTTAAAAATATTACGAAACATTTAAATACATCATCCAGCAGCTGGACTTGGACTTATTTGACATACGGTTGACGAAAGGGTGTAAAATCCCCTTTAGGGTGCAGAACTTTCCTCTACACTAATTTCAGTAAATAAATCAATCTTTTAATTCTTACTTTTAGTGCTGCTTATTATTGCAATGATCATGAATCATGCAGACCAGAGCTTGCTTCACAGCAGCTTAATTCGGCTACAACTGCTAATATTGCTGCTACTGCTATAACATGTCAGTGCTTGTTGGATGACTATTCATATTTGGGTTTATGGTGCATATTATCAGGCTTCAACCCATTACAGAAAATGTTAGCTTGGAACAAACTAAACAACAACCCTCAGCACTGGAGGAAGAAAGCTACCAACCACACCAGTGTGTGGTTGTCATGTTTCCATTGTGTGTCAATACATCACCAAACAGCCCCTAATTCAGTGACAAGCTTCAGTATATAAGATGACTCACTCTCACACTCTGACCAGTTCATCAACTGGTAACAAACAAACCTCAGATCCAGACTCATATTTGGTGCTTTCAGCGTCTGAACATGTGCTCGAGTCTCTCCACCGGCCGCCCGATTCTTCTGCTCTCCCTGAGTGTGGTGATGCTCATCATCGTATCAGAAGGTAGAGTTTTTGTGTATTTCTGGAGTTTGCTCTGTTGTGACAGTTCAGTATCATCAGCTAAAAGTCTGTTCATCAAAGTGGTTATGAATCTATCTGACCTTAATGCAACTCAACAACTGTCATTAGGAACTGAAGCTACTGTAGATTGTAACAGAGCCGGTGTTTGTTGACACATTGCAGCTGACTACATTCGTGAATTTGTTTTAGCTACTTGGAGAAATTTAAAGCACAACTTGAAAATATTCATGATTAATTAAAACCACTTGTTTTATATTATACATAATAATTAGTAAAACATTTATGAAGCTTTATAAATCATCTGAGAACACAGTTCATTTTATCCTGTGTAAAGTCTGAAAAGCTCTGAATAATAATGAGTATAATGTGTGATGGTGTGTTGCAGGGGCTGGCCACGTGGAGAGTTCCTGCTATCATGCTGCTGAGCACTCTAAAACTAGGAAAAACAGCCATGTCGCTCCTAACTGGACAAAAAACATCATCAGCTGCTTTAAACAAGACCAACAGGGCTGCACACCTGGCTACCTGTAAGCAAAACTTCCTTTGAATGTAAATAAAATGTAGGGCTGTATCCAAATATTAGCATTTTTGCATCTACATACGAGGAGTGAGCCTTTGATTTGCCTTTCTCGCTTCCTCTCTCTATACTTATTCCTTTCTTTTCTTATTCCAGGGTTAAAACAAGAGGAGGAAAGACATTTTTTCTCAAACCAGACACGAAGTGGCTGAAAAAGAAAATAAACGAGGTCAGAAACAAAATATAAATCAAACTGTGGGCACAAAGTCTAGAAAAAACAACATTAACTTTCCAACTGAAGTATTCAGATTATAAATGAATTAAAAGGTTATACAAAGACTCTGGACTTTTCTAATGTTGCTCCTTCGTGTCTTCTTTTCATGTCACCTTCTCTCTTTCCACACCACAGAAAACTCTGCAGTGTCCTCCAGTGATTTCTAAAAGAAGCTGATGTGGGAACAAACAAAGTTGAAGCAAAGCAGCCACAGAAGC
>NW_005187956.1:16929-19267 GCF_000239375.1 Pundamilia nyererei
GGAACATTTTAACAACAAAACATCAGTGTTTCTCAAACTTTTTACAGTGTGTACCACCTGGTAAAATGTCAAGCTCTCCTAAGGACCACTATGAAAGCATGAAACTCATAAATCTTACAACACAAAATTAGTATCTGCAATAAAGATTTTTTCATGCATTGTATACATTCTACCACAGGCAAATTTGCCTCCATTTATATATATATATATTTTAAATATTTTGTAATAATTTATTTGTAATAATTTATTCTGTTTTGGGAGTGTTTTTTTATGTATCTGTATTATATTATACACACGCATTAAAAGTGAATCTCTGTCCAAAAAATGCACTCAGTTTACTTTTTTACTGACTATGAGCATCAGTCATTATTCTCCTCCAGTAATTAAGGTTAGGAAATGTATTTTTTCTATTCCAATCCATTCTTCTTTAGCAGCATTTAAATAACCTTTATCTGATTTGATGGTTTTGTTACAGACTTTTCAAAAAAGTGTTTTGTTTTCTTTCACAAATGTGGGGATTAAATTGTTAAAATGTACAAAACAGAGATGTCATGTTTTGTGACGAGGACCCAGGCACAGAGAGACTTGATGATTTTAAGAATCTTATGATTTAATAAAGAAATTTGCAGACTTGCACAGAGATGGTAAAATTACGATGACTGATAAAGGAGACGAAGACAACAGACGATGAGGACAGGGAGGATGCAGGGACCGAAAGAGACCGGGAAGAAGTCTCATTGTGACGAGTAAAGTGTATCTCAGCTGGCCGGGCAGCTCTCTGGGTGCTCAGCACCCCCAAAGCTCTGATCCTAGAATCGCCCCTGGAGGTACCCAAACACAGACATCAGAGGCCTGTTCAAAGCAGGATGATTCAGGCTTATTTAGTTAACCCTGCGTTCTCTGTGCTACCAAAGTGCTTCACTGTTTATCAGCGTACATCACCATGGTAACTTATGCTCCTCTCCTTGCACCTTTGCCCCTCCCACTACAGTTGCCAGCAGAGGAGATGTAACAGACTGGGACATCCTCACTTTGGAAACTTGTCTTAAGGTGATGCCAGTTAAAAGTGACCTTTTCTGAATCATACCCACTGAATGAAACCAGTTATACTTCAAGAGGGCCTCACTTTCCCACTTTCTCAGTCTATTAAAGGTATGTTAGGAACTGTGACATCTTTCAACATGGAGCACTGTTGCTAATACCCTTTCTTGGTCTGTGATTTCATGTTGCTGTAGTGTTCTGTGTTTATGATTTGCTATATTCTGAGTTTTCCTATTCATGCGAATGCATCCCATAATCTCCAAAGTTGCCAGAAACACCTTACCAAGGAGGTGTCTTAGTCAGCTGCTCAAACATCCTCAGTTCTTTCTGTTCGATGTGGGCACTATCAGTTTTGCTGTGAACACCTCCTGAATGATCTGAGGATGAGTCCAGACACCTATTAGACAAAGCTCCTTTCTTCAGCTTTAAACTATGATCTACTCTTTCTAGTCCTCCTTGTCCTCCAGGTGCTGATCTCTGCCATCCCTCTCTATCAAGTGTCTGTGTGTGATTAACTCAGCTAGCCTTCTCAAAAGTGCTGTCCATTCACAATTTAGCTGGCATACCCTCATCATCCTCACCTGCAGCATTGCAGCATGCACTGCTGTAGTATTGTTCTGGCTTTTTAACTTGTGTTTCCTGCATTTACCTATAGCTTGCCCTAGCATGTTTATTCGTAATAGATTTGAGTTTTAGAGAGTGTTAGTTTTCGGGAGTTTTACATTTGCAACACATTCCAAGAGGATTTGGACTTTATAAAGGAGCTTTGGAGGAGCTTATCTTGGAGAACTGGGAAAAGTATGGAGTTGAATAAATGAACCATCTGTCTGTGAGTCGTTGCATCAGGAAACAACAAATCTGTCTCCTGAGGGACAATCCTTTAGGTTCACTTTCTCAGTTTCATTAGTTACAATAAGACTTATTGGCATTTAACCGTTTTAGTTTGTCAGTAACGAATCTCTTGGAAACCCCCGAATAACACATCTCACACTCAATCACTACCCACAACCTGTGGCCAAAAGTGAGGGTAGGAACATAAATCAGCCAGTAAATTAATAGCTTTGCTGTCAGACTCGGCTCTGTTACCCACAAACAGAGTAGCACACACTGTCTAACTCAGCACTTCCTTCTTGCTTGCTCTCTCTTCTCTTGCAGAGTCTGATTTGTGATGTTGTACACTTTAAGGCTGAAACGGATTTTTAGAAGCTGTGACACACTGACCTCTCACATGAAGTCAGAAGGACTGCTCTCAGACCCACCTCCGCTAGTTGTACACATAACCCAAGTAGACCTTAGT
>NW_005187956.1:19927-21762 GCF_000239375.1 Pundamilia nyererei
TTATCTGAATCTTACAACAAATGATTGATAGATTGATGCATATATACCATCAAAACAGTGTACATCACTGTCACAACAGTGTTTATTTTCATTCAAAGGCTTTATGATTTTTTTTGCCCTGGCGGATTTTTTTGTCCCAGTCCAGCCCTGTATGCAGCTCATCTGCAGTCTGGTGTTACGTACATCTTCCTATTCGGAAGGCAGAATTTCCGAGTTTCCAAGTACAAACGAAAGCACCACGACTGCAGTTTTCATGTTGGATGTAAAAGGCGCACAATACGCTGTGACGTAGTCTAGAATCATGGTGCCAGCCAACGACGGTCCAGGCGTGGGATTTCTCTCGTGGAATTATGCACATTATTTTTTCCTTCCAATTGGTAGGTGGCACAGTGCACTTGTGGCGAGTAAGCAAGCTCAAAGACTGGCAATCTTGCTGGGTATCCAGTTACGGAAGCAACACATTAACAAGAGAATTTTGAGTAAAACCAAAGTTACTTTCCCTAGTAACTAGTTACTGTGAAAGTAACGAGTAACTTTAAGTAAGTTACTGAGTTACTTTTGATAGAAGTAACTAGTAATGAAACTAAGTTAGTAATTTAAAGTAACTTACCCAACACTGGTTGTGTCTCGGTCTCAGTGTCAAGTCTGCACCTCTGTGTTATACTTCCTGTTTTACTTTGACAGTCTGTCCCTTGTTAATGTATTCTGCTTTGCTTCCTTTGTCTTGTAGGTCTGATTACCGCGTTACTGCCATGTGTATTTAAGGCCTGTGTTTCTCTGTCAGTTGTCATGTTGTGACCTCAGCAATTTTTAGACAAGAGAGAAGATTAATTTTATTTCGATGTGGAGCAGATGGAGTGAGTTCCTCCTGAATGATCTCTGAGTCTGAGTCCAGAAACCCTTTTCAGCTGCTTGAATCCATGAATCATTGATCTTACTCCTGCAGTCAATACTCAATACTATGGCCCCAACTTGTGGCCATAGGTTAGGGTAGGAACATAGAACTCCGCTCTCTCCTTTGGATCAATTGGATCCCAACTACACTTCACTTTCCTCTCTCCCTATCTTGCTCTTTTTCTGGTGTAGTGTGCACTCTGGTAAATGATTTTATGTTTTTAAGGCTTTAATTGGATAGAAGGCATGACACGCTGTGCTCTTACATGCTTTATAGATTGTTTAAATTAATTTTAAACAGCAGTTTTCATGGCAGCTCTGTGCAGTTGGTGTTGTCTTACGGACAGAAAACTGGCGGCCTGATATACTCTGTAAATGTATACTTTTAAATGAGCTCTGTCTGTAGTCAAAAAGTTACAAAAATGTCCACTGAACATGTAACTTTAACTGTAGGGTGGTGTACTGAAAGGAACCAACCTAAAAAAGGATAGACAATAAGAAAATCCCTTTCATTGGAGGCTTTGCTACAACCACACAGTCAAGCTTTGGATTCTGCTGTTCAAAGCTAAAAATGTGGATCTGAAAAACCCTTCGATGATAACTCCTATTTGGTGAAGAAATAGGTCAAAGTTCAAGGTCCGGCCTACTTTGAACAGCACGTAGTCATTGAGCTAAAATGACTACGTGCATGGATTGCACATCAGCCACAATTTATCAATCTAGCTATGAGCGTGATGACGAGTAAGAGGTGATGATGGCAGCATGTGGCCACTTTGAAGAAAGGAGAAGAAAACAACAAACGTGAACATATAAAGACATGAAGAACACACAGTGGGAGTGTTTGTTGCTGTACATCATTTCCTCAGAATAGCCTGCTCAATTTCCACATTTCCTCTTTTTGTGACAAACTACAGTATATAAGATCACACAAGCGTCAGCCT
>NW_005187956.1:33530-34975 GCF_000239375.1 Pundamilia nyererei
ATGTAATTATGCCTCGTGTTACATGAACTATATAAAAAACTATCCCTAGTTTCTTCTCACATGCAAGTTTCCCTTCATTATCAGCATTCTGTGTTTTGATAAATAATGCTTTTACTTTAACTCCTTTATTTATTTATTTCTACCTGTAATGCTTTGAAATCCTTAGAATTTGAAAGAAATGTGACACTGAATCAGAACAAAAATCCCCGCTGCACTGCCACCCATCATTCATGTCAAAGAAATTACAACAACCAGTAGATTTTAATATGCTCCATATTTATTTATTGTCCAATACTATTGATTTTACTTATAGTCACATAGAACTTTTTATTACTGTATTCACAATAAATTAAAATAACATCAATTGCCCAATGTGGAAAAAACATTATGAATAAATATGTATAAATATATATAAAATTTATTAATTATTTAAAAAAAACATAATTGTTGTCTGCAGCTTCTTTACGCTGATGTTTTTTGGTCTCATTGTTACTTTATTCACTAATCACCGGAGGACAGTTCAATTCTTCCTGCAAGAGAAGAAAAAAGATGGAGTCAAAACAGAAGTTTTGAGGGCTTGTAATGTTTTATTGGTACAGTTTCTTTCAGATAGATCGATTATAGGCGGTCTTTCCACTGAAACAGACTGTCTGTTATCTGAAGGAATTTTGGTTGAAAAGGTTTTTAATACTAATCGTTCCAGTGGTAGCTAGGAGTAAAGATGGCAGTAAGAATTCAACAATCTATAACGTGTTTAAAAATGATTTAAAAGTGAAGAATGAGGGGGTCTTTGGAAATTTTAATGACTGCATTGAGATTTGAGGCAGCTGAAGACTCGGCACTACAGCAAGTAGCTCAACTATGAGGGAAAGTATTGTCCATTAATAAATGTTAAATAACAAATGCAAGTACAAAAGTATGGCACTTCTGATTAGTCGGATTAGTACAACATGATCCAGTAATATACATTTCATTTGTTTGAAGAAGAGTAACTTTGTGTAACGCCATGCCTTACTCACCTTCTCTATTTTGTCTTTGAGCCACTCAGAATTTGGATCAATGCACCATGTTTTATCTTTATTGTCTTTTATCCTAAAAACAGAAATGTGAAAGAGTTAAACATTTTTACATATATGCCTTGAGACACTAAGTCTTAGTTTTCCTCTCTCATTCTTATCAAAATCATGCATCATCTGTTATTTTACAGATTATCTGGTAATACATCATCTATGAGTACATCTATTCACTACAAAGCCTTTAAAGAGAGCTAATCATGATTACATATGGAAAATATTTGACTTTGTTTGAATCACATCTTGCTCACAGGAATGCGTGTTGACTGCAGCCATAACGCGGTTGTTGTTCCAAACAACTTGTGATTATCGTTATTTCCTGGGTGATCACCGTACGGCAGCACGGCAAACCCAAACTTCGAAGTGAGAAAT
>NW_005187956.1:35373-40737 GCF_000239375.1 Pundamilia nyererei
GACGAGCATCACAACAGGCAGACAGAACAGAAAAATCCAGCGGCTGATGGAGAGAGTGGAACTCATCTTCACGAGCTGAAAGGCGTCAAATCTGACTCTGGATCAGTGCTCTAAGCAAGTTTGTTAGGCTGACGCTTGTGTGATCTTATATACTGTAGTTTGTCACAAAAAGAGGAAATGTGGAAACTAAACAGGCTATTCTGAGGAAATGATGTACTAAGAAACACAACCACAGACAAACACTCCCACATGGTGTCTTTCATGTCTTAAATGGAATTTATTTTGGGAAAGTAGTGGTTTAGTAGTTGTGTGTAGTTACTCAAAGAGTAAGATTGTAGATTGTGAGTGAAACAAGGAGCAGGAGGGAGCTTCCTCTGAAGAATGTGGGCTCAGCCTTGGAGGTCATTCAGAGGGTTTCATAGAGGGTATTCAAAGCTCTTCACTTGTTTTGTCATCTTGTTTACTTGAAATTTCCAATAATTTTAAGTACACTTTTTTTTTCTTCAATTTGTCACAATGGGGTACTGGATGCTTTTAGAGAACTTTTGGAATGCTCCTTGATGCATGCTCAATCATCCAGGTAAGTAAATCTCCAAAAGTTGATTCTGTTCATCTGGACGTAGCGTTTTTGTGGGAGAAACGTTTTGTCACTCATCCAAGTGACTCCTTCAGTCTCAGCTGACTGCAGGTTTCCCAAATCTTATAAACAGTACATTTGCATAATGACTGAAACCAGCCCAGTGAAGGAACAATGGGCTGGGAGGTTCCTTAACCTTAATTATACAAATTCTCATGAACATTGATCAACAACCACTGATCAAAGCCCACTGATCAATGGCCATGAGTACCATTCACAGAGAGTTAGGGAATGGCTGTAATCACAGCATTGTAAGATAGCAAAAGATGTACCGTTAGCCCCCCTCCTCGATTTATAGATGGTCTTTCCCTTTTCACATAAATGGCCTCCTTGACTCCGCCCTCAAACCAGCGTTCCTCCCTGTCCAAGATGTGTACATCCTCATCACTGAAAGAGTGTCCACTGGCCTGTAGGTGTAAATAGACTGCAGTCCCGGCCTGACGAGGTGGCTCTTCTGTGTTGTGCCATCCGCTTTGCCAAAGGTTGTTTGGTTTCCCCGATGTATAAATCTTGGCAATTCTCCTGGCACTTAACAGCGTACACTATGTTACTCTGTTTGTGTCGAGGGACCTGATCCTTGGGGTGGACCAATTTTTGGTGCAGCATGTTTTGGGGTTTAAACGCCACAGAGACCCGGTGTTTAGAAATATGCGTCTCAACTGCTCTATACTCCTGACACATATGGGATCACTACACGTTTTCGCTTAGGCAGCGGTTGTCCTTCTTTCCTGTTGCTGAGGTTGGGGTCGTCCTGTAATCTCTTACGAACTACCTCCAACGCTTCCGTGACTGGGATGCAAGTGAAGAGAGATGTAATGTCGTACGAGACCATGGTTTCATCTGCCTCCATAATGACATCTCTCACCTTCTCAACAAAATCCAAAGTGTTCTGGATGTGGTGTTCAGAGCTGCCTACCAGCGGGTTGAGGATCGAAGCCAGAAACTTGGAAATTTTATAGGTCACAGAGTTGATCATACAGACAATTGGTCTTACAGGTGCACCCTGTTTATGTATCTTCAGTAAACCATACAGACTTGGTGTAGATTCCCTTGGATATAGCCTGTGGTATCAGTTCCGGTCAATAGCCTTGTCTTGTTCCAACTGCTTCAGTCTATCACCCTCTTCCTGTAACCTCTTCCTGGGTCTCGTTTCAGGGGCTCGTAAGTATTTTCATCACTGAAAAATTTTCTCATGATAGTCTTTCTGGTTTAGCAAAACTGTGCACCAACCCTTGTCTGCCAGAAGGATCATATGTTGTTGTCATTACTAAGTGATGTGAGTGCCTTCCTCTCCTCTATGGTGATGTTGGATGCTGGGGGCTTTGCATTGCTGAGACAGGCCGAAACTTTCCTCCGTAGTTGCTCTGCTTCCACTTCTGCAATATTGTTGTTTCGAATTGCTGTGTCTGTGGCTGTGATTAGTTCCACTAGCGGGATTTGTCTCGGTGTGACAGCAAAATTCAACCCTTTAGCAAGGATGTTTTTCTCTGTTTGGGTGAGCTGTCTGTCAGACAAATTCTTCACCCACTTGTCCACATCCTCGATGTCGCATAATTAAAATTAAGGAACTGACCTCCCAGCTCTTTGTTCCTTCACTGGGCTGGTTTCAGTCATTATGCAAATGTACTGTTTATAAGATTTGGGAAACCTGCAGTCAGCTGAGACTGAAGAAGTCACCTGGAGGAGTGACAAAACATTTCTCCCACAAAACGCTACGTGCAGATGAACAGAATCAATGTTTTGGAGATTTTGGAATGCTCTGTTACAAAGTTACTATTGTTAGTCTAATGATCGCCTGAACTCAATTTTCAATGTTCAGAGGGCCATGCTGATTAATTAAAGTGGCATTTATCATGTCAGCCACCCTAAGTGGGTATATTGATTTGTGTCATCCGTCTTCAAATCCCTAACTTTGCAGTTTTTCAGAGCCAAAACTGATAGATTGAACAAATTTAAAAAGGGGGGGATTTAGTCCCAGGGCCTTGATTATATATATTATCTATATTAGTCTATAGTCCGATATTTTGTGTCTGTCTATCTTAGAAACAAACAAACAAAAAAGACATGGATTAAACTGCCATAGCACATGTAGTTGTGCAGGGAAGCAGAAGATACATGCATGGCAGGATCTAACCAGTTTGTGCAATTTATAGCCATCCTCCAAATTAAATCCAGCGTCCACAGCAGACAACACAAAGCAGATTATTTTACCAAACATTTTTCTGAATTTAGATTACCTGATCTTGATTTATTGATTTATTAAACCTGTGTTTAAGAATATCCTTCATAATTAAAGAAGTGCAGTTTCCCACTTTGTCCACATTGTTGTGCTGTATGCAAAGTCAGTAAAGACGACAGGTTGATTCAAGGTTTTCTTTTCTCCACTAGATGGCGGAAAAACTGTGAGAAACACTGACCACTGAACACTAACCTTACCATGACTGCTGCAGTGTGTTGTTACCTCAGACTGATGCCGTATACTGTGTGGACGGTCTTACTTTCAAAGATTTTCATCTTCATGGTTTCAGTGCAGAGTTTCAGATTTACTGCCACTTCAATCACTGCTTAAGATTGTTCTACGGTAGCTCTGAGAGGCTAAATGGATTGCAACTTAAGAAAACACCAGCAATAAGAAAAATGTTGCAAAAGTGCACAAAACACAATGGAAATAGGAAAAACGACAACGGAAATAGGAAAAAAACAGATTTCCAAAAGCACAAGGGAAGTGTTTCTGGGGAGACAATAACCCGACGGACCAGTTGCAGGAACCAAAATATGCTCAGAACTGCGCTGGGAGGCACTTAAAAGAAGTGGAGGATCTCTCGGTTTGGTGAGGAAAGAAAAGATGAGAGGTAAGTGCGTTAGCATAATAGCATAAAAATCTGTCATCAGTATTATATGAATCATGATAAAACACACCTACCATGTTTTGGGTTCCTGCAACTGGTCCGTCGGGTTATTGTCTCCCCAGAAACACTTCCCTTGTGCTTTAGGAAATCTGTTTTTTCCTATTTCTGGTTTTTTTTCCCTGTTTCTGTTGTTGTTTTTCCCTATTTCCGTTGTGTTTTGTGTGCTTTTGTAGCATTTTTCTTATTGCTGTTTTTTTCTTAAGTCGCAGCCCGTTTGGCCTCTCAGGGCCACCGTACGTTTCTGCTGGAAGATATTTAAAACAGTCCCTTAAGCCCTTGAAAATTCAAACCATGTTGAGAAGCACATGTTTATTTTCATAATCTCAGTTGAAGAAATCTAAAATGGTCTAATAGAGATCATGTGGAGGGTTTGGGGTTCTAACCACTAATAGTGAGATTTTTAGACAACCTGCTCCACCATATCAATATCTATTTTTTTTAACAACTCAGAATGTCTTTGTTATTTTTAGCTGCCAGACAGATGAATCTGTATAATCTGTAAAGGTAGCAGGTTCCATCTTTTCCATGTTACATTTAAATCCACTCCTGGAGGACGGTGTACATCAGTAGAAACACTGCATTTTATAAATAACTGACTTCATTTAAGATTGGTCCTCTTAATTTATTGAGTTTCTGGTAATGATGCTAATTGATTGTTATGTTTTAATCATTTCTGAATTGACCATGTATGTCTTGCATGGGGCAGATTTTAAAGTGGAGACTTTTTTTTTTATATCATTTTGTGCTTTTGCCACAAATGACACAACGTTCTTTCTTTCGTTTAACCTCTTAGCTGTAACTTTGGACCTTTCATGTATAAATAATTTCTGCCATCTGTAGAGTCAGTCAAAAGTTATAGAGGATTCAGGGTTTTAATGAAAATGAGTGTTCACAAAGCACATATCCATTTTTTATTTTTTTATTTTTTCATGTAGCTTTAAGCTAAATATATATATATATTTCTTTATTTTTATTTTTATTTTTTAAATGACATCAGAAACAGCAGTATGCGACATTACGTGATGGCAGAGCTAAATATATAAGCGAAATATATTGAAATACTAAATGATGTGGCTGTCATAAAATCCCTCAGCACATCTAGACTAGAAAAGAGGGGGAAAAGTTACTAATAGATGTAAATCTTCTGTATCCATGTCCTATCTTTAGTTATTCCCAATTGCAGGTACCATCATAATTCATCAGCTATACTGTGATAGTCAACACATCACTGCTTTCAGCACAGCTTTGAGACTTTCCCAAAAAGTACAAATGGATTTAATAACAGGTCCACTTTGCTGTCCTTACAACACTTAGAAACTTTCACAGGAAATAAACTGACCACTTCCTGCTTGCTGCTTCCAAGAGCAGCAAGCAGGTTTTTTAAATAACTTGATGTTTGGAAATTCCCTCATCTCAACTAATGTTTTTATATGTGGGCACTTTAAATATAGGCTCCAAAGCAATAATATTATGTAATGTTGACTAAATGAAAAGTTTAAGCTATCATGGAGTATTAGGAATATACATTGCTAAAATGTGAGGGTTTTTTGTTTGATCTTTATTGAAAATATCAGCCTTATTTTCACTGTACAATACTTTTGTTTCACTTTTGTAGAATTGTAGATTTTTACAAGGTGTGGAGATGAGTTTCTTTGATGCCACAGTACTTTTATTTAAACCATATCAGACACCTTTTTAAGTGACTTTATGAATGAAAAGATAAGACCGTGTTTCTGTCAGGTGGCAGGATCTCTGTAGTCAAAAGTATGGCATCTGCTCTGGGACTTCCCCACCGTTCTGTGTGCATGCAGAAGGATG
>NW_005187956.1:40764-47478 GCF_000239375.1 Pundamilia nyererei
AACCAGGCATCAACTTATTAAGGTTTCAGCAAACTGACAAAAACGTTTTTCACACTAGCACCCAACTCCTACAAAAATAGAAAAACTGTCAAATATAGTCATACTTCGGCCCTGATGAGCCAACCTAGCCTGCAGTACATCACTTCCAATGATGAGTCATTTCAAACTCTCTAAACAACAGATAACAACATGTGAACAGCATCACTATGGAGGTGGCACCTGGTGTGCTTTTGGTGGTTTCATTCTGATTCCTATCAAATATTAATAACAATGTGTATTTACAGTAAAAAAAAAGACACACTAGCACTAAATGTGAACATCAAAGCTTCGTGTTATCCCACTGTGTTCTTTAAAATTTGATCTCAAAAACACTTCACAAGGCAAATCAGTTAATACATCCACCATAAGCACAGATGCATGAAATTACTCAGAAGTATGTAGAGTTTAATATTTAGATACATTTATATGAAAAGTGAGTAAATACTGCTGATAGCAGGTGATTAGTTTGTGATTTTACTCATTACTGCTCTTGTATTGAAGTTTGCATCCCATTGCAGGTAGGTCACATGCAACACTACCTTGCTTATGACTGCATAGCATTAGCAATTTAGGGACAACAGATTGTGTTGTTTACATTTCTTGAAGGAAACACTTCATTCCCATATATATTTTTTGGCCAGAGACAGGAAAGCAGGGGAGACATGCAACAAAGGGCTGCAGGTCAGACTCAAACCCAGGCCTCCTGCTCTCCATGCTGGCAGCATATGGTTCCCTGCACACCCACTGAGCTAAACTGGTGCCCATGATGCTTGTATTTTAATTAGCGTGGATATTTAAGACCGGGTGGCTTACATGACATTTTCTGGTTTCTAATGGGTCGTAGCACTTTGACCAAATATAGTCATACCTCGGCCCAGATGAACCAATCTAGCAGTACACAGATTCCAAGGCCGTGTCAACAGCAGGTAACATCATAAAAACAGCATCACTTTTTAGGTGGCACCTGCTGTGGATTCAGTGGTTTAATTCATGTCAAATATTGATAACATTAATGTGTCATTAGAGTAAAAAAGACATGGCAGCACTAAATGTGAACATCAAAACTTCATGCCATCCCCCTGTGTTATTTAAAATTTGATCTGAAAAACAGCTCAGGGCTGGATCACAAGTCAAATCAATGACAAATAATGGATGTGATAAACTAGATAGAAACCACATCTCAGAGGTCATATGAAAAGCTGTATATGTTCCCTGACATTGTTTTTTTGTTTTATTACAATTATTTTGTACGTCCTTGGAGAACCACACAATCGCCAGGAATTTTATTAGCTACACCTGATCAACTGATTGTTTATACAAATATCTAATCAGCCAAACACATGTCATTAAATAATGTAATTAGGCATGTAGATATACCATACCATACCACCTTTATTTATAAAGCACTTTAACATAAAACCAGAGTTCACAAAGTGCTGTACATGCTAAAAGCATAATTAAAGAAAATTAAAATGAGATAAGATAAAATAAATAACTAAAAAACTAAAATAAATTGAAACATGTCAAAACAAATTGAGTCAACCCCTCTAATCAATGCCAAAGGCTTCAGCAAATAAATATGTTTTAAGAAGACTTTTAAATTCAGAAAGAGACGAGGCCTGCCTAACATGCAAGGGTAGATCATTCCACAACTTTGGAGCAACTACAGCAAAAGCACGATCACCTTTAGATTTATACTTAGTTTTTGGTACCTTAAGGAGCTGCTGATTGGCGGGCCTAAGGGAACGGGGAGGTGTATATGGTTGTAGTAGCTCCAAGAGGTGGGGGGCGCAGGCCATTAAGAGATTTAAAAGCAAATAAGAGAATTTTAAAAACAATCCCAAAATGTACAGGTAGCCAGTGGAGTAAAATTAAAATTGGGGTAATGTGCTCAAACTTTTTTGTTCCAGTTAAGACGTGCTGCAGCATTTTGCACAACCTGCAGGCGCCTAATGGACGCATCACTAACCCCAAAATAAAGTGCGTTACAATAATCCAGCCTAGAAGTAACAAAGATATGTTCAAGCTGACCAGCTGAAGCTTAAAGTTAGCATCAGAAAGAGGAAAAAAAGTGATGTAATAGACTTGTTGTCAGACATGCTGGTTTTAGAATTTCAAAAATCTACTGGGTTTTCCCACACTACTGTCTTTGAGGTTTACAAAGGATGGTCTGAAGAAGAGGAACTATACAGTTGATGCCAGGGACCAGAAGAGAATAGGGAGACTGTTTGAAACTGATTAGATGGCAACAAAAGACCACTCGTGGTTGCCTTTCCTGTCAGATGAGGACATGAAACTGAGAGTATAATTCACTCACCAAAATCGGAAAATGTGACATTAAAAAAAAATGCCTGGTCTGATGAGTCTTGATTTCTGCTGCAACGTTTGGGTTGGGGTGGCTGTAGCTCAGGCGGTAGAGCAGGTCATCTACTGATTGGAAGGTTGTTGGTTCGATTCCTGGCTTCCCCTAGTCTGCGTGCTGAATATCCTTGGGCAAGATATTAACCCCAAATTGCTCTCCGATGCATCCATCGGACTATGAATGTGTTTTAATGTTGCTTAGAAAGCACTTAGAACAATGTGCTGGTGTGAATGCACAAGTTGTATAAAGCGCTTTAAGTGCTCAGAAAAGTGCTATATAAGAACCAGTCCATTTACCATAGAATTTTGTGTAAATTTAATGAAAGAATGGATCCAGCCTGCCTTATATTAACAGTTCAGATTGCTGCTGGTGGTGTAAGTGTACGGGGGATATTTTTTTGACATACTTTGGGCTCATTTGTGACATCAGTAAAATGCCACAACCTGTCTGATTTTTGGTGACCACATATACCTCCGTTTATGACCACAGTGTACCCATCTTCTGATGGCTGCTCCCTGCAGAATAATATGCCATGTCACAAACCTCAAATTCTCCTTAACTGGTATCATAAACATGACAATGAGTTCATTTTAGTCAAAGGACTACTACACTTTTGGGATGTGATGGGAGACGAGATTGACGTGTCAACTTAGACCAAACTCGGCGGAACATTTTCATCACCACTAATGAAGTGGCCTGTTATATATAATTAGATTAACCAGTAATAGTGTGAAACATATAGAGCACGTGCACCTGCTCTGTGTCAAACGCTTCTAATAGATTCATCCGGTGGCTATTTTCACAGCTCAGCCTGCCACAGACTGTTTCCTAACAGGTGGTTGTCATGGTGATTGCCTTAACATGTTTGCAACAAAGTGACCATCATTTCATCATATCCTGTGTAGCTCTTTGTGAGCATGACTAAAGGTGTGATCTTTCTTGGTGAATAATAAAGCCCTTTGAATTACAAAAAGCTGACTTTGTCTGAGCATGTGGCTCTTGACCCAGCAGTTCTTCTGGTTATCTGTCTTATTGGGCATAATTACTTCCCCCTTCCTGCATTTTATATAGCAGACATTAGAGAGAAGGCAGGAAGTTACCAAGAGCTTTAAATGAAATCCTTTCCTTCATGGTACGTGGAAACTATGAAGTCACAGTTTCCACTGTCAGTGGAAACTCTTTGAAAACCAAGAATCCAAAAATGTATCACTTGTTATTTATCCCCTTAACATCGTCCAGTTTAACAACTTTCTGTTTTCTGTTTCCCCCTTTTCTATTAAATGTTAACCTACTTGGGGTACCAAAATGAACCAGGTGCTTTTTTCGTGTTTGCACACAACCAGTGTTGGTTGATCGTTGGCTTTATTCCCCCATCATCCCCCACCCCCTGGCTGCCAGGGAGTGCAGCTTGGGACTCTTGTTGCCCACGTATGTACCCAAAGATAACCAACAACACCAGGAACAGGCACTGCCCTTGCTAGGTGGAATTTATGGCTATAAACACACATTTTTAGGGTGCTAACTCAATATAAGTGAAGTGTCAAGTTCAGAGAAATCCCCTAAAAAATGTTTTAAGTTTAACAGCTGTAAATGTGTTAAATAACTAAGATTAATAATCGCATTAAAAAAATGATAAATATATTCTTGAGCAGCCCTACTATTGAATGTTCTGGTTTCCTCTCAGTATATAATAACTGAATGCAAATGTGTAATCACATTACTGCATGTTGTGACAAATCTGTTTGCAGGTCTTTTCCAATTAAAGTAAGGAAACTGTGCTTGACATGAAAATAAAATTATATTTTTCACTTGAGACTTAAATGGGATTCATCAGGAACTCTAAATTAAGAAACTTTTCATGGGTATAAAAGAGAATCCTAAATATGTTTCACCTGTTTCTTTCTGTCACTACTCGAGTTCATGAGCACACTGAAAGGGAGAAGTGGGAGAGATTAGTTTCAGGCTGACTTCAAGACACCACAGTTGCCCAAAAAAGTGCACACTGCTGCCACATCAGTACTAGAGGTTTAAAAACCGAGACCAAATGAGTGTTTCAAACACCCACGGCCTGTGCTGAGAAATGTACCAAAGAGTGTTGTCCCTTCTTTACTGGGGCACGACCAGCATTTTCACACCCATTTCCCACAGTATCTGTATGAATGTCAGTTTGTTGGTTTCAACGTCAAAGCAGGGCCAAAACAATTCCTCACCAGTCTTACACTGGAAAGGTGTGGGGAGGTGTTAAATAAGCGAAAGGTGAATGCCACGAGAAAGCCAAAAGAACATCAGCAAAAAGCAGAAATAGGAAAAACAAAGAAGCCACACTAACCGGCCAAAGCACATCCCCTCTAAACCTAAAAAAGCTTTGGTTTCAGTAAGCAGGATTACTGATGTACAATGAGACACATTTTCACATGAAAAAACTGAAGATTTCACAAGATCAGGACGTCTTGCAGACATTCAGCCTGATTTAATTTTCTACTTTACTAAGTTTGAGCAGTTCCCTCCTTTATGACCTGATCCACTTTAAGTTATTCCACAGTGCATTTAGAATCTATTGATTTCCCCCTTTTTCAAAGATTTAGTAGGCGTGTGTCAACAACACTGTCCTCACCTCTCAGCTGTTTGCACAGGCCTTCGTGCATCAACTTTACACAAGTGGTAAACCGCAAGTTATGTTGACGTGGCAAAAGTTCAAAGAGATGATGTATGTTAGTGTACAGCAAAAAGGATACAAGTGAAGCAGATGTGTCCTGTTTATGTGAAGGTGGGAAAATTAAAATGTTCTTTAATCTCAAGTTATTAAACTGAAAAGTGAAGCTATGTGTGGGAAACTCTTTAGTTTACTCAAGAAAATGCATACATGCACACATCGCATTGTCCTTTGAGTTCCAGATAGACAGCTGCTGGCAAACCAGCCAAGATGTTGTGAAATATGACTTTTGCGCCCCGAAATTGAACGTATTAGATGTGGAAAGTAAAAAGTGGAGGATAGGAGGATTAGCAGCTGTAACTCCCAAACTGCAGCTCCAGCAGATTCCAGAAACAACATCAGAGGTCTCTGACCAAAAGATTGCAGTTCTAGGAAGCTAAGATATTGTACACAACCCTCAAACTCTCAGGCCTCTGATGGAGGACTCAAGCTCTGTAAATGTATCTCTCTCTGTTCATGCACCACAGTCTCAGATCACTCCATCAGTTCATACCTTGAATTTTATGGACCATAGCAGGATATTTTGTCATACAGCTGGAAGGGAGGGTCCTATCAATGAATGAGTCCGGGAGTGTGAAGAAGACCAATTATTCTTTCCTTTCATTTTCTGCTTTATTTTCCATTTTCTATATTTTAAGCTTGTTTCAGACAGTGGGTATACAAAGGCCCAGTATAAGATAAAGATTAAAGAGGATTATTGTTCAAGAATAGAAATATTCAGTTGGAAAAGCACAGGTGAATGCTATACATCATATTAATGCTAGGTTTGTGACATGGCACTAAATTAAAATACTAAATATTACTGCCAAACTTTGCTGGTTTTATGGCTTTGAACGGGAAAACTTTCCAGCTTGGTAACTTGTGGGGCCACTGTGTGGGGCTGCAGCCCTGGCTGGTTGCACATGATTTCCCAACAACTTAGACCCCACTTACAGTCTACGTTAATAAAATACATTAATTTATAACAGGTCAAACTTTTAATCAACCACATTTGCACTCCCTGAATTTTTGAAATTGCATCAGATGGAAGCTTCACATTTTTTCCATGTTGCTAATGTCAAAAATGTCATGTGCTGAATCTGAGTTATTAAAATAGCCACAGTCACACAGTATTTGGCTCCTATTATGGTACAAGCTCGATGTTTATATAACAAAAAGGTTTTTTAGACTAGTTTTCTTCAGTCTGGGCTACTTTTTTCTTTCAGAGCAGAGTTTTTGAATGGGAAATTCTCAAAACGCAAAAAGAGACAGTCCATTTTGCATTTGGAGGCCTGTGAAAAACATCCAGCATGATGAAACAGAAAATGAGAAGCAGGTCATATGAAACTTAGGAAGGAAGTTTATTTTTATCTTGATATGGTAAATTCTGGGGAACTCAGGCTTAGCAGTCTTGTCTCACCTCCTTATTTCCTCAAACAGTTTCTGTGCTCTCACTTGAAAGTTAATTGGGTCAAAGTCCAAAATACAGTGCATCACATGCTGAAAAACACCAGCAGGGTTCCTGATGAGCATGACTAACGCTCTGATCTGTTCCAGTGAAAAATAAAGCCTTTTTGAACTACAGAAACCTGATTTCTTTTCTTTTTTTTTCTTTTTTTTT